>NC_058148.1:1123321-1378321 GCF_011075055.1 Mangifera indica
TAACTAATTGTTATTGAAGCTACTCCAACCATACAAATGTCGAATCCACATCATACCCTACACTTAATATTTGTATCAACCTTGTAAAGGCATTTTACACTTAATTTTTCTGTATTCAAACACGTGGGCAAAATCTTGGATAACATTATTGTGGGTGAAATCCTGAATAACTATTAAGTTGGGCATAATTCCAGATATCTAGTGTACGTGGGTGAAATTCCAAAGAACTATTGTAAGGAGATGACATCTTTATAAGTGAAACTTCAAGCAGGTTGTTTGAAGAGGTGGATGTAAGAGGCTTGAAAAAGAAAACTTTGAACCACTATAAACTATTGAACATTTATGTCTATTTCTCTTTACTTTGATTTTTATATATTGATGTTGTGTGCTTGAGAATTAGTTAAATATTATTTTTATTTAATTATCCTTGCTAAAATTGTTAAAGTGTTTGAGTTTGATCAAATAGTTGTATTGAGAGATTTTAAATTTGGTTAAAAGTTTTAAGTAATTCTATTCACCCCTTCAAGGATTATTAGCCATTTAGGGTTTTTCAATAAGATGTACCCAGTACAATTGCCGGTTGGGCTTCGGGTTATGGATACTATATCAAGTGAGGAGTAAGACCCTAGATGCTAAAATGCCTAGTGTCGATGCATAATCATCAAATGGGTATCAAGGTCACACATATTAGCTCGAGTGCTTTCACAGCACATAAAATACATCGTTCTCAATTTTTGACTTAGAATCATTTTGATTAGAGTTCGCACCGTCATACATACAGTTGGAAACCCATAAGATCCCTTTGTACCATTAAACACCAGTTGTCACATTTATCAAAATATCATCTCATGTTACTTTTGTTAAGGTCTTGCTATTCATTTCCTTATAATTATTCTTTATAATAGTAAGATAGTTATTTTCATAGTCATTTATGAGTATAGAAACTTCATACTAACATTACTACTTTCATATACCCTTATTTTTAAATTTTCCCAAATGTACATAGGGTGTACTTAATCCATATAAATAGTTATGCGTTGATCCAACACGAGCATGCAATCCAGAGTGATATACATGACCATGTGTCTCATAACACAGGTGTGCATCTATTCCTAAATTAACACTTTTTTCATCCTAACACAGGGATTGTTCATCCCTAATTATACATGGGCATGTTAGACTACTAATATAAACATGTAACACTCTTTTTCTAAAACTTTGTCTTCCCTGTATCTATGTTTTCCAACCAACTGTCCCTTTACAAAACTTCTAAATTCATATCAAACCATGACATAACCATACCACACAAGTTCCATTTGAACTATACTCTAAAATTATCACCACAATTCTCATATTGCATAATTAAAGCCACCATAAATTCATTACTTTGAAAATCAACCTCATTACCATATGCACACACACACACACACACACACATATATACAAAGGCTAAATCTTTTCCATGCCATTGACTTCTATCCCTTAATCAACGTATTTACTACCCAAAGGCTCTATAAACACAAAGCCAAACATACATATCCATATACACTTAAAACACATAAACAAAACATCATATAATCGAGATAAACATTACATCTATCCTTTTCTAATCCATAGACATGTCTGCATAATTTTCATTCTAACAGAATTAACAATTGATAAAGTAATAGAAGAATGCACATTTCTTGAGAAGAGGATTCATCTACTTACCTTTCTTTTAATGACAAAACAATTTCTTCATGTGCCTTAGATTGATTTCCAATGGCTTCTTCTTAAGTCCAAGGATTCCTAATATAGCAAATTGCCTTTCACTTACTCTATTTGGCTTAGAGAAAATGGTGAAAAAGTGTTAGCCAAACATGTCCTTTTTATTTTCACTATAATTTGTGATATATGATTATGTGTTATACCATACATGGGCATGTATGTTGTTACTCATTGATAGTAAAATCATCATGAAACTGGTCTTTATCAAAAATTTAAATACATTGACCATACATAGGCTTATACTCCAGTGTACATAGGTGTGTGTGTCTCTAAAACTTAGCCAAATTTATGCATCACATGGGTAAAAACTATTTTTCCCATGCCATCACACACACAGGCGTGTGACCTTCCCACATAGCCGTGCAACCCCAAAAATGCTTAGACATAATTACATAAGTATATTTAAGAGGTAAAAAGACCATATTAACCTTGAACATACCTATAGGCATTACAAAATCACTCAGTAAATAGGTTCCCTCTCAGCACTTGACATACAATATATCTCATAAATCTAGCATTCCATCACTAAGTCTTCGTGTGGTTAAAGCGAATGCTTTTTGACACCCTCTTATGCCCATTCATCTATTTGTGACACCCTTGTGCCCTAAGTATATAGGCCATATCACACATACTACTAAGGCCTAAACTGAACTCGAGATATCTAATTTCTTAGTGAAATCAATCAATATCCCATATGTCTATAAACGATTAGGCCTTCGCACATGTTGGTTAGACTATCAAGCTAACTAGCTATGATACCTTGGTTACATAGGAAAATCAAATCATGGTTTTTTCCTTTCACATATGCATAAATACGAGATTGCTAACTGAATTACCATTTTAATATTTCTCTTACCATAGACATTTAAGTGATACATCTTCTTGACCATATAAGAAACTAGTTGATTTGTTACTATCCTTTACCATGCCCACCTGAACTAAAAATGAGTAGTTAATACGCCTTGGTATTGAATGTATGATGTATCTTTTAGGTATCCATCTCAAGTATTGCCCTGTTGCTTTCACATCTAATACCACTTTTGCACATAATTGGTGGTTGTCTAGATATACACTACTTTTCTTAACTTTCTCTATTTTTGATAGATTTAATAGGATTAGGGTCTGTGCCTTTTTTCATACTGTCAGACACTCTCCATATAACTAGTTATCTAAAAATGCCTTTTCTAAGGCTATTATCTGTTTTTCCCTTTTTTACATATATCCTAGGGATAAAATAGTCATTTGGCTATTAGTGAACGGGTGTCTTAACCCTTATCTCCTCGTTCATCATTCTAAGCCCATGAATAGGCATTCATCTTACTGTGAATGAACGTTTGCCTTTTTGATGAACACCTAGATAGACACCAACTGTTAGGTTTGTGTCATCTTTCACACAATCAAACATTTTTGTTGACTAATGGCCTACGAGTGTTTCACTAACATCATTAAATCTCTAACACTATTTCCTCTATTAACCTTATCATTTGCCTTACAGTAACATGAGCAGATGTTCCCTCTATACCAAATGATTGTTTAAGCTAAATCCTTTAAAACAAATGTTTATCACGTGAACGATTAAGTTGTCTTCATCTTACAGGATAAAAAGTCATTCATGCTTGCCTGAATAGGCTTTCATTGTGTCTGAAACTTATGACCTTACTAGTTTCAATGATTTCCAACCAACATAAAGCCAAGTCTCTAAATCATCCATGACATCTTTAAAGGTTTTTGATCAAGTTCCTAGCAAGTTCTAATCATTAAACACACCCAATTTCACATATCATAAAATGACCACACAATAAACCATAAATTTACTAACTCATAAGCATGTGTAAGCACAATCCAACATGTTATATATATGGGTTTAAAGTTCAAACATTAGTACCATGTCCTATAATCATCATTGCTCTATAAAATCATGCATATCAATCAATCAATCAATCAATAAAACTATAACCATCAAAATTTAGACTTTTAAATGTATGAGAGAAATAAGAAAAGCCAACTAGTGCCTTTCTTCATCGACTGCTAATTCTTTACATGACTAGGGTGATTCCAATAATCTAATCTTTTTTCTTACCTCTCAAGTTCATCATTCAATGCTCTCACTCATTTTGTTTGGTTGCTAAAAGTGAAAACACATGAAAATAATGCGACAGGCCTTGTGTATGAATCTGATGAATGATTGTTCTTCTCTTATGAATGTCGTCCCTTTCATTATTCCATTAATGCACGTCCTAAAATCACCAAGAAACTTATCTTATTCAAATTCAAATTTTGATGAATACATGAAGGGGTGTTCACTTGACCATGCACGGTCATTCGTCCTCCTTCATTTAACCATTTTCATGTGCTCAATATGAAAGGATTGTTATGCCTTTCACTATGCAACAATGGGTATTCACCTTTATGATAAACGTTTGTTCACTCTTTTACAAATTAAATACTTGATTGCATTTATAAAAGTATAAGAGAAAAAGTCTAAAATGCTCTTGGGCTTACCTATGGGTGTTATAAACTTCCTTATGCATTATATCTTAGTAGACCTTTTATCACTTTTCTAACCTCTGATTTATTGGTACTTCATGTCAATATTAAGACATTGTTGTAAACTTAGTCTGAAAGCAACTTTAACTCCTTTCTATGTAAAAGTCAAAGGAGCTTCCAATACATGTATTATTAGATATCAAAGATTTATAGTGTCAGTAGTAATGGGTGTAGATAATGAAAATCCAGAAGGTAGATTATCGGGAGACTCTATAACTGGAGAGATCTCTAAATCAAATTGTGGAAGAACACTATTCAAACCATGGAAAAACAAACACAACTCTATTTTGGTGAAAAAATCAGAGCGAAATTTCTCAAATCAAGTGAAAAATACATAATTTTCTGCACTCAATTCATGAATCATGAAACATAAGTCTCTAGTATTCTTATAGAATGCTTTTCACATATATATCAAAACTTATACATGCATATGTAAACTTATTTAAATTAAAGAAATCTGTAAACTAGACATATTAGCATATCAAATATCCATAAATCGTATCGAGATCAACAATCTAGGAAAAAAGATCCTCTCTTAGTTACTTGAATGTCATGCAAGAAGGATTTACTCTAGTTCTTTCTCCTTTCTTTAGTTGTTGTAACCTTAACTCACACCATAATTCTTCACTCAAGTAGTCAAACGATTCAACTCTCTCAAGAAATCTCTCTCTCTTTATTATTTTAGTAAACGATGATTTAGGGTTTTCTAGGGAAATACACACACACACACACACACACACATACATATATATATGTATCTCTTTTTCCCCTTTCTTTATGAAATTCACCCTTAAATGAGACTCTCTCTCTCTCTCTCTCTCTCTCTCTATATATATATATATATATATATATATATATATATGTATGTATGTATGTATGTATGTATCTCTTTTTCCTATTTCTTTATGAAATTTGCCCTTAAATAGGACTCATGCCTAAGCATAATGTATGGCTATACATTCTAAGGATGTATGCGCAAACATCTTTTTATTTTGCTAGCATGACGACCCGCTTGGTTTGTTTTGTGACAATCAACATATGGGCATTCATTCACCACACAGTGTTGTGCATCAAACCATAATATGAATCAAATTCTAATTTTAGCTCGACTAATTATGGATTTAGAAACTATTTTAGGGAAAGGACAAAAAAGCCATGGGTACTTAAGGGTGCTACATTATATGCCCAAAATTTAGGGGTTTTGAGTGTACTTGGGGGTGTTACATTACATGCCCTAAATCTTACATTCCATGGGTGGCACTTCATCTCATATTCAATGGGAATTTTCTTTCCCTCACATGCATTTTCGAGATATTTGATCCTATATGTGTTCCACAGGATCTTCATGTTCCTATAGACACCCAAACACAAAAACTATAATTTGTTTTCATCTCATGTTCTTTCTCATGCTCTAAGTACTAGTTCACAAGCCATAAGTCATCTCATTACAAGGCTTTATTTAACTTTCACCTAGTGGACATGCCTCCAATCTTCATCTTATTCTTATTTTCTACCTCCCCAACACATCTTAGTACTTTGACATACCCATAATCATCCCTGAAATCAAGTGGAGTAATTTTATGAACAACCACTTAGTTATCAAGCATAGGTGCTCACTAATCTTCATATGCACAATTGTGCACTCGACCATGTATAGATGTGCATGAGTTCTTCACAACTAGACTTGACAGTTCGTGTTCGTATCGTGTTAATTTGGATTTTGTATCAGAGATCTTCAACTCTAACCCAACCTAATTTAGAATCATGTCAAAATTTTTTAACCTTGACCCAACCCTTTAATATATGAGTTGACCCAATCTAACTCAAATTGATTCGAAATTATCTATTGTTTTGTTTTCACTCTCCCAAATGTTCTTATCGTTTTAATTTCTTCACTAAATTACTTCAACCTATTATTAATAAAAAACATAATATAATATTTTGTCTTTTTGACAAATGATCTAAAAATTTGCATATCAATAATTTGACTAACTAAATCAAATTTTTACTACTTAATAATAAAATAAAATATTTAAATAAAAATAAAAAATAATATGAGTAATTATAATTCTATAAAGATATAACTATATGTAATCTATAAATATTTCAAATTCTTATTGTAAAGATATAATAATGTAATTATAATATCCAGAAGACCTTTAAAATACGTCTATAATCTTACTAACCAAATTAAATTCTTACTAAATAATAAAATAAAAATAAATAATAATATGAGTAATTATAATTATATAAAGATAAAACTATATGCAATTTATAAAATTTTCAACTACTGTTGATGTTGTTTCTCAACAATTCTATAGTTTATCTCTAACAAATTATATTAAAGTAACATTTCTCTTAAATATTCAAGTTAATTCGTGTCGTATTGGGTTTCTTTCGTATGAATCCTAACACTATCAAATTTAATTTTGAGTAATGTTGGGTTGACTTGAAAGAAATCTTGTGTCAAAAAACTCAACCTTAACCCGATATTTTTCGTATCGTTTCATGTCAGGTTCACGGGTCGTGTTGAAAATTACTAGCTTTATTTACGATTGTGTTTGTCTTAGGGACGACTATGTAGTGCAGTCTGGGGTGAAAGATCAGGCAACTTTGGTTGTATTTCCAATTCGGTAACATCAAAACAATCCTTATTAACACTCTAAGTTGCAGTACACTAGTTAAGCATAGCCTCGCTAAAATCACAGAACAATTCATCATGAATCTTCATCATCCAACACTATTAAAGAAGCATAACTCAACATATTCACATCATATTTCCACTAATAAATAACATAAACTATACAAAACTTTTCCAGATTCCTCCTAACATAATCCTACATCATCCAATACCATGAAAAATAGTGAATTGAACCAATATTATTGATGAAAAGTTGTATAATATATATTATTAATTACAATACACTTCAAAATAGAATCATAATCCTATAAAAATTGGAATAAACGAATTTCAATTGATTACAAGGAAAAATAATATATACTGAATCAGAAACGAATGAAAATCGAATTAGAATCAAATATATCATTTAACAAAGTAGATTAAGACGAGCCCCATGGAATACAAGTGCGATTACCATCCAAGGGAAGCATACAAGCAAGATTAAACTGTGAAGTAATAATCCAGTTGCATTCTCTGCAGTGATCTCTTTTGGAGTCGAAAATCTTGGCTTGATGGGATTGGCCAGAAAATTGACAATTGCAATACACCTTAGTTCTTCCAAAAGTCCCATCTCGAAAACGATAATTCGTAGTCTCATCTTTAGCAATTGTAACGGGATAAAGGTAATTTGGTGGCTGCAACCCAGTAACGAACTTGCATGTCAAAGTTATGTTCTCGCCACTCGTTTCCAAACCATTTTGGATATTTATTGTTCTGCTTGGTCGATGAAACTTAATCCAAGCAGCATTGCAAATAATCATGTATGGAGCAAACACAATCATGAACAAGATAAGCCTGTTCAATGGATTCATGCTCGATACTGATTATTAGAAAGAGGAAAAGCTGCAAGAATTGAGAAAAAATTTGATTCTGGCGAAAATGATTGAGTGAAACTAAAGTATATATGACCCATCTATGCTTAAATTGGTGTGGCTTCCGCTTTAGTCATGGCGTAAATAATGATCTTCCATTGATAAATTCAAACATAAGGGTGAAAAAATCTAAATGTGTGTTTAGTATTATTTGTTGTCATACTAAATATATATATATATATATATATATATATATATTTTAAATAATGCTATATGTGACATTGTTGAAACAGGTGTTGTATTCTTGATCAACAAGGTGGAAAGTGAAAATCTATTTTACTTTGTTGAAAGAGGCATCCATATCATCTTGGAGAGACAAAATAGTGATATGGATACCTGACGAGGATATAGAAACAAATCAATAAAGCTATGCATACATTTTTTTGGTACACAATTTAGGTTCAGAGATGATGTTATCATATAATTAGACAATTTTGAATTAAAGATAAAATAACACTCAATCACATGATAACAGATCATTTGTGTTTCTAAATTATGTAGAAAAAAATGTACACATAATATTGCTTCAAATAAATATATAGCTTAAAGATATAATTGGAAAAAAACATAGACATTTCCTAAGAAGGCCTTTTGTTAAGTTTTTTTTTTGGCAAGTAACCCTCTAATTAATTACTTAACAAAAAAAACAAAATTTAACGAGAGACCTTCTTAGTAAATGTCTACCATTCATGATGCAAATTGGAAAAACCTATTTATACTATTGTTAAAACTAAATAATGATATACTTTTAACAATGAACATTTTAAATTTCTCATTAAGAAAACTTATAAGTATCTTGTCATTGGTAGGGCTAAACCTGAATCGAGTTGGCTTACACTTAAAAGCTTGTTTAGCTCAAATTCAAGCAAAGGCTTAATCTTTCAAACCAAGTCAAACTCGAAGTTGAGGGAGTTCGGCTTGGTTCAACTTGTAAGCGAAGGGATGACTAAATTTGGTTTGAAAATGGTTTGTGACTTGATTTAGGGGAGGACAATTGTCAAAATAATGTTGTATTGCCTATTAGTAGATAATACGATGTTGTTTTGTCAATGAACTATGAACTTGAGCCATGAATCTGAATAAAAAATTTGAATAATATTCGATTTGAACCAAGTTGGTGTAGTCTCGAAAGTTGTTTTTTTTTTTACTGAAGAACCCTGTCCAACTTTGTTGGTCAGGTAAACCCTAGGGTGTAGTGTCTTGACCTACAATGAATATACTAGATAAATGATGTATGATTTATTATGGTATATCGCTAGTCAATCCCAAGCTATTTGTTATTTTGTGGCTTAAACTTGAACTAGGAGCATTTGTGTTATTCGGTAAGGGTAAGTAAGGGTTGATTTGTCATTTGAGCGAGAGAGGGCTATTATGGTAATTCTGTTGGCTTTAATCCCTAATATCTATTCTCCTCTTTATATCTAGAACGCATATTGCATTCTTGTGCTTTGAATAAACCCAGCTCTCTCTCTTGGCTTGTTTCCTCTGCACGTTTAAGTTGTTGTACACCAGTGAGAACTCTTGGTTCTTGCATCATCGAGTTGTCATTTGTAGTCTGGTGAGGTCGTCTGTCACCAAGGTGTCATCGATCTATGTAGAATCGGTAATTATGTTCTTGTTCTTGATTCTTTTGTGTATATTGTAAATTGTAAACTCTAACTAATTGATTAGTGGACAGAATAGAGGATTATCCTCTGCCTTATATGTAGGGTTTCATGTTTCAAATCCAAAGAAAGTATATTGCTCTTGTGTTGCGTTATTTCTTTGTTATTCATTAATTAATTTTATGTTTGCTGGTGACTCGTGATAAAGATCCTGTAGTTAAACATTAACACTATTCATACTTTGGCTTTTCACATGTGAGATGTCATGCTATTTAAACCCTGCTTTTCACAAAGGAAGTTTTTCTCTTCACTATTTAAGCCAACCCTTAGGGTCTTCAATCTCAAAAGTTGGATAGACTCGATTTGAATTTACTCAAATTTGTTTATATTGAATTCTTACCACTAAAAAATTGATAAATAATCTCCATTATATATTTGCCAACTTCTAAATATTTATTTAAAACCATAATTTTTTATCCACTAAATTTCAAAACTATAAATACTTTGATGTGCCGATGTGGATTATTGTGGCACAATGAAATTTTCAATCTAATCGAAATCACATTTAAGTTGGAATCGCATTTTTTTGGGTAAAATAGTAAATTCAAACAAATAAATAGTTCGTAAAAATATAATATTTTCCCTAATGTTGTATTAAATTTTAGATAAAAATTTATAATATATAAATTTGAGGGACGAGTAATTATTAATTTAAATCAAAAACTATTGCATAACTAGCCTGTCTCCACCCTCCAAATGAAAGTAATTATTTTTTATCCATTGGAACATCCACATCCTAAAAATTAATTAGAATTTTCCATGTCGTCTATATTTTGTTAATTCCTAAATTACCCTTTCAAAGTTTTACCTCGGAGATGTTCCAGAATGATCACGCTCCTGTGTTTTTTCTATAAAGCTCTTAACCCTCCTTATAATAAATATGAAGGAAAAAGATCAAACTAGATAAAAACATTTATAGTTACTTAACCTTTCTTAGAAAATGTCTTTCAGTTGTGATGATAACATTTTGTCTTTGCAATGTTAAAAATATTTATTTGTTTCATATGATGGACTAATATAAAATATAATAATACATTATATTTTATTATTTATGATGGGCTAATATAAAATATAATAATACATTATAAATAGGTTGGGTTCTTAGTCTAAACTCTAACTTTTATTTGCATCATTACTTGTATCTCATCACTGAGTAATATTGATAGACTTTTTTTTGCAAGTGGGTTCTAAAAGTGGAAGACGGTCAACCATGTGATTTTACATTGCTAGAGTGAGGGAGAATGTCCAAGACTTTTGGAATGTTTTTCACACCATTTACCCTCTCACGAGTCAAGGAAGAAAATATCACTAAGAATGCCCAAAACCTGTACCCAAAGTTGCCTAAAACCTACACTTTAAAAAAATCTCCTGTTTTGGCCATTTATGTAGGTGATAACACATGGGGCACGAGGGTTGGGGAATAACTAATAGTTTTTAGGGCATTTTTCACACCCTTGATCCCCATCACGAGTAAAGGTAGATAACCTTGTTGAAAATCCTTGAAACTTGTGACTAAAACTACTTAAGAACCATGCTTTTCTAAAAAAAATCCTAGTTTAAGACATTTTGTTGGCTATATCCTTAAGGCCTTGAGGGTGGGGGAATGACTAAAAATTTTGGGGAATTTTTTGCACCATCTACCCTCTCATGGAACAAGATAGATAACCTCATTTTAGAATCCCCAAAACCTATGCCAAAACCATCCCGAACCCATGCTTTTCAAAACCCCCTTATTTTGGCCTGTTTTATAGGCTAGAACACATGGGCTTGATTAGAATTTAACATGATATCACTTACACACTTTAGCATGCAAAAAGGTGTAAACATATAAATGATGCTCATAATATAATCATTCCATAAATAAACTCATTCACATCATTGAAGTGTCTTAAATCCAATAATAGAATCCTATAGTGCATAGATAAGAAATAACAACTCAGATAAACACAAATAAAGTCTACATAATGAAAAAACTGAAATTCCTTTTACCTTATACAACATCCCGAGCTTACCCACTAGCTCTCCTGCCACCCTCTTGATCCATGAATCTACTTGCAAGACCAAAAAAGGAATGCAATGAGTAAAAAAAACTCAATAAATAGGTGATCTCTCGATACCTTGCACAAAACACCAATAAAAATACAAGTGTTCAAATCCTTAACGTATTATTGTATTTACAGATGTTTTCCCAATATCCCAAATGCTCATCTAAATTATTTTGGCATTGAGTGCCCAAACTCCCTTGGTGGTGTAATCTTAGATGAATAATGCTAAATGATATACATACACATCCCAAACGCTTAGTGAAAGTATACGACACCCCAAATGTCTACCATAAAAGTTCATGCACCCAGTAAATTTGTCAGTTAAATTTCAAGCTAAAGATATCTTATCACATAAGGAGTAAGACCTTGAGTTTCCTCTAATATTGCACAAATATCCAACTGCTAAGACCCCAAGTGTTATTATGTGCACAAGCATCCCATATGCCAAGACACCTAATGTCAATGCATAGTAATCATATGGGTATCAAGGTCACACAGACTAGCCCTAATATTTTCACTATTACACTACATAACTCAACTCATGGTCTAAAAGGATATACACTGTCTTCAGTTTTTAACTTGGTTCTGTTCTAATCGAGGTCTGTATCATTATCCATACAGTCAAACACCCTTAAAACATATTTTGTGTCATCATACATATAGTCAATCATCTTCTAAGCATCATTCAAACCCATTCTACCTTCATTAGGGGTGAATCCTATGATTCCCTTATTCATAACTCTTAGTGGTAAAGTAGTCTTTCTCATAACGATGGATGAGAATGGCTGTATTATGTATGCATGTCTCTAAAATCTTCAAAGCATATGGTTGTGTTCTTCTCTTATGTAAGCATGTTAATCTAAACTACCGCACACAATCATCCATCCTATATCACACGAGTGCATGTGTTTTGCTTAATTTCAAATGCTCATCTTCTCTAACACAAATAGAGACTCTTCATTAGCTAAAACACATGCGTGTGTTACAATTTTACATAACCGTGTGTCACATTTTCTACATATTGCAACTTCACTTGAATTTATCTTCTCTGGTCATCAAACCCAAAGCTAAGCCATTAAACTTATACCATTCAACCTATAATTGTAATTAAACATATCTCTACATAATCCCAAAGTGAAATTACACACAAATATACAGTAAGTATTCATGAACTAGTTCACATACAACTCAAGTTATCAACATATAATAAGTATTCTTGAACCAAGTCCATTAGCATTAAATCAACACACACATATGATTATACATAATCTTTCACTTGATTTTAATTCCTCTAAGCCATAAAATATCAGCAAAATAATATCTATAACAAAGCAACACTCGGTTGCATATATATAACAAAGCAACACTACTTAATTCCATGCAATTAAATATGCAAATAGTACACATATTGGGCAAACCAACAATTCCCCTATTGTGTAGTTCGATTTTGATATCATTATATTAGGCCAAGAACAAATTATAGTATGCCTCAAGGTTTTGTAGAACCAAACCTAAAGAAGAGTCACCAAACTTAACTCTCTTCCATCGACAAAGCAATCTTCACGTGGTTATAAACTTGATCCTTGTGTTTTGGCGGTTAGAAAATCTCTTTGGATCTCTCAACTTTCTATGTTGCTCTAAAAACAATATGTGTATATCTAGCCAAATAGCCTTGCCTTATCCACTAGAACAAATTGATTGGATTTGAGTTCAAAATAGTTCCTTAGATAAGTCCTCCATGTTCCAAAACCCAATTCATCATATCCTTCATAAGTTCATCTCTTGACTTTTTTTGTCTAAGCTAGTGTGTTGTGATCTTGAAGTTTAACCTATTTATCCTTAGTTGCATTGTTAGAAGAATCCCCTTTAATGCAAGATAGTTCTTTTGCATATGTCTAATATAGGTTACATTAGACGAGAAGAACAAAAAGCCTAGGACTCCATATGGTGGTGTGATCACCCTCTGTATAAAGGATGATAGATTTTAACATAAACCAAACCAAAGTTTTAATTATCCGAAGGGAGATGTTCCTCACCATAGAAATGCCAAGGTGTTAGATTTAATTTGATTAAATTGAATAAAATGAATCAATCTATTTTAATTCCAAGATCTAAGTACAGGATATAAAACACATAATTAAACTTTAAGAGCCATTCGGTTTTAGGAAATGTTTTATTACTAAAACTGAAAGATTACTTTAAAGATGGATTATCTTGAGGATTACTAGGTATAAATTATTACTATGTTTTATAAAATTTAGTAAAAATAGATAGGTAGAAATAATTATTGTGTTTGGTTAGAGGTAATAAAAGAATACTTATTTTACTTAAATACCTTTGAGTATAATTATTCTAAAATACTTTTATGTTATTTGTTATATAAATTGAAAATGAGATTATTTTTCCTTAAAAAAAATTAATAAATAAATATATAGTTATAATAAAATCAAGATCACCTGATAATCTTTTAATATCTAAGGTAGAGTTGATAATTAGATTACTCCTTAGATTACCTACCACATCACTATTGATAACAAAACATTACTAAAATCTTTTATTATTTATAAACTAAACAAGGTAATGTAAGTAATGATAGATAGATTACCAAAGTAATCTTTATAGAACCTCAACCAAACGCCCTTAAGGGGTTATAAGAATACGTAGATTGTCATACAATTTGAATCAGTGAAGCTATCAAAATTACTTATTGAGATTACCAATCAACGTGGCTTAGTCTTCTACTCTAGAAACCTTCATAAATGACAACTTTTAATGGGTAAACTATATTGCAATTATACTGCATTAGGTTTGGATTAGAGACCTAGTCAATATATAATAAGTTAATTGACCCCTCACCAAGATCTAATAAACCTCAAGACCTACACTTATGTTGTCCACCTAGATCATAACCTTTGAGTGTATTAGGCTAATTTTTATTGATCACTTAAGTCTATTTGTCAATTGACATTGGACTATTCAATTACTTGATTTTATTAAACCAAAAATAATAATTAATTTTAGTCCATATCAGGAAATTTCTAACATAAGGAAAGTGGGTATTTGCAAAAGGTAAAAAGATGACACATTTATGGTTTAACCTAATGAATTATTTATGATAAGCAAACTGAACTTGATGGATTTCTTCCACTAAACATAGAAATTCGGTTATTCAATTAAGCCATGATCTTAGGTTTAGGTGGTTCATTAACTCACTAGATCAAAATTATAACCTTAATCAGCAGTGCAAATTTAAATCTTATATCTAGCTTTTTAATATTGGAGCCAGTCAGGATCCATATTGTGGCATTATTATTATTGTTCATAATAATGGATTCCATTAAAGATGAGAGATGTTATAAGTAATATCTTTGACAATAAATAGCTTAAAAATCTTATAAGCTATTATCTACGAGGGTTCCAAGCGCATCATCAAAGAATCACCTTTGGACAATGAATATAAAATGCAATTAGGGCTCTCAAGTATAACGTTATAAATATGAACAAATAACTTTCGGAAAGTCTATCACTTTTGGACAAATAAACCCACTAGGTTATTTCTCTCTTTCACACCAAAAAACACATATTAATTGAAAAATCACAACCATCTTTAGGTGAATTGAAATTTTCACGATTAATGTAATTCTAAAAACACCTTATGCAACCATTAATTGAAAAAAACACATGCATGAATCAAATTAAAGAATGTCTCTTTCACTGAATATAAAAATGTCATAAGCTTCAATGAATGCATTGTTTTGGCAATTAAACATTCGGAAAACTTAAAATAATTTCTATTGAAACTAATAATATTGACAAAATTAAGATTTTATGAGATATAATACCAAATTATCTCTGACAATCTTAATCAAGTATTACAATGAATATGTACTAGGTTGTAATCAAAGTAGCTTTAAAACCATATAAACGACACCTTATAGGGATTTTTGGTGCATCATTATTAAATTACCTTTAGGCAGAAAAAATAATATGCTATTAGAGACCCAAACACAAGGTTATATGCTCATATGAAGACCTTCAAAACATATGGTTTAAAAAAAAAAATCACCTTTTATCAGGTAAAACTTCTTAGACCATTATTCCTCCTCTGTTTAATAAGAAAACATATATTAGTTGAATAAGCCTAACCACCTTTGAAAAATTAACCTTATGCATAAAAAACCAAAACATGTATCATTACTAAAGGGAAAATTTTGTAAGCCTCAATAACGTACAACTTTAGCAATTACCATTATAAAAACTCACAAAATTATTCAAATGATATTAAATATTAGATTAAAATTTCATAAAACATAATACCTTATTATCTCTGACAATCTTTTTTAAAACTATTGCATTTAACCCAGTGAACATTAGTTTTGATATAATATGGTAATTTAACCACACATAACAAAGTTGATATTATACTTTATGCCACAATATTTAACCTAAAATTCAATTCACCTTTAAATAGAGACTTACAAGGGCCTAATATGTCTTAATATGCCACCCCAAGCCATTCATGTGTTACCATGACTCTTTAATGCATGTCATGAACTTTTGCTTGCCTTATATATACATCCTTAAACCTTCAAATGTGCTCTCACACATCATCACAAGTCCTTGATGCACAAAATGTGTCTAATCTAACTTTCTTGCACTCTTAAATACTACCATAAGCTTTTAATACACTTCATAGGTTGCCCTTTACATGCTCCCTACAAAAACATTCATGCCCTAAGAAAACTTTAAGACTTTATCACATGCTCTCATAAGAAATTCATACATACATCTTTGGAACACCTTACATGTTACTTGCATACATGATAAACTTATATTTGCCTCTAGAACACATTTTTGCACAAAAGAAACCCCTTTCACGCGTCACATGTGCTTTCAGATGAGTCTCACATGTTAGAATATGCCACCAATTCCCTCCACTCATTCTCACGTGCTACCAGGATCTCTTCACATGCTTCAATGCACCACCAAGAATGTTCAAGCACCTACATGCATGACTAAGCCTACATGATGCTTTCACGTGCCCTAGTCTAATAACAAACGTTTACACGTGCTCTGGAATGACTTCACACAATTCAACTACCTTTATATGCATGGTTCTCATACTCCTAATAAATTAGGTCGACTTATCCAGTTGCTACCTAATTTTGATCTGGGTTTGAGTTAACTTGGTTTGACTTTAACCATTGGAACTTTATCCATTTAATTTAGTGGACCATGTTTTTAGGTTTTCTCAACTTGGTTTTAATCCGTGAAACTACACAAACCCTAAATCAAATTTTGATGGTGCTGACATCGAAATTCCAAGATGTCATTTATCTGAATAGTTCGATCTGAGAGGGTAATTGAAAGTTACATACTATTATTGATTTCCAATGATTAATTGTTGAATTTTTCCTAGAAAATGCGTCAAAGAAATGCAAAATAAGGCAGCCATACTTAATCAATAATTACAGCTTTTCTACCTAAATTGTCGTTAATTAGCATTATCGGTCAAAAGAGAAAAGGCGTGAGCATATAGCTTACACCGGCGGTGACTTAGACGTCTTCAATTTTTGCCACAAACGGTGATAGTAAGGTGACTACATGCAATGGTTTATCATGTCCAATTTCATTTGAAAAATAATTTTTCTTAAAAAAATCAAAGGTTCCAGAGTTCAAAGTATCAATTTTAAATCCCTAAATTTCAAAATTGAACCAAAATCAATTTCAATTTTTTTACCTAATTCTAGAAAATTTAATCCTAATTTCAATTCCTAAATTTAGATTCTGTGTTGTAATACGTATCGCTCTGATACCACTTGTTAGATTTATTTTGATTAAACTGAATAAAAAAAATCAATTAATTCTAATTCCAGGATCTACGTACAAGATATAAAACACTGAATTAAACTTTAGGGTTGTAGGAATACCTAAATCCCTATGCAATTTGAATCTATGAAGCTATCAAAATTACTTGTCGAGATTATCTTTTGATGTGACTTAGTCTTTAACTCTAGAAACCTTCATGAATGACAACTTTTAATGGGCAAGCTATATTGCATTAGGTTTTAGAGTAAAGGTCTAGCCAATATATAATAGATTAATCAATCCCTCATCAAGGTAACCTCAAGGCTTACACTTATGCTATTTACCCAAATCATACCTTTTAAGTATATTTGGCTAATGTTTATTGATCACTTAGGTTGATCTGTAAATTGCCATTGGACTATTCAATTATGAAATTTTATTAAACCAAAAACTATAATTAATGTTTGCACCATCTCGCACTAATCCAACCACCTCAACTTCTAAATCACTAGATAAAGATGACCAAAAAAAAAAGTAACAACCATACTTGAGCAATGCATTAAAAATCTTTCTGTCTTTGCTATTCTAACAATTCTGACACTTATGCTCAAGAAAGAAATCCGAGATCTAAAAACTTATATGTAAGGCCTCATAGTAGGATAACACATGATTTAGGCAGAATTGATCAAGATAAGTGACATATGTGACAATCTTAGGGTCTTTAGGGCATCGATAACTAGTAGAATAGCAAAATTAAAAATTTTAAGTCATAGAACTCTAAAAACCCTAACCAAGATACTCATTTTATACATAACCATGAACATACAAAACACACATAGGGTGTTTTAGTTTTTATACCTGTATTGATGGCTTATCCAAAACATCATATGGTTTAAGAAAGAACACTATTGAACCCTCGAGAGGTGACGCATTGGTACCCACGCAGAGCATGAACATATAAGAGGTAATTCAGAAAGAAGGTTGCTAGGGTTTCTTTGTTAGATTTTATGTTCATAGGAAGCGGAGAGAAAAACTATAAACTTAAAGCTAAGGTTTTCTACTATGTATGTGTTATATTACTTGTTAAATTCAAATGTGCTTTTAAATATGTTTAGGTGTTTGAGTACAACAAGGATTTTATCCAAACTTGGGACCCTTAACATATATGCATGGCTGGCATGTAAACATGCTAGCTGACATGTTTCATGGCTGCACGAGTGGCACACTAACAAGTTTCTAAGGCATGCACAGGTGGTACACAAGTGTATCGCCTGACATGGATTTTGACCTTAAACAGTTGGACAAAAATTTGTCCAGCCATGCCATGCCTTTTAATAATTTGCATGGTGCCATAACACCATACACATCACGACTTACCTTGGTCAAAACATGTCATCTATATTCTCTCTTCCCCTGAACACTAGAATTATCATCAAATAATCCCTGCATCTGGGTTTGAATAAACCTTTATATGCATGTGACCTATAAGCTCTTTATCAAACCAACGATGTCTAAATTTGAGTCAAATTCAGACATTGACTAAGATTAGACTCTAACAAAGAATCATGGCCAATGACAAAATGTTAGTAAATATCTCTTAAATGTTTCCAATATCACAGTTACATCCAATTCAATTTTTTAGCAACCAATATCTCTTGAGCCTGAGACACAGAAATATATCTATCTCAATGGTTCCTCAGTATGAACTAATACACATCAAAGACTAACATGGATTAGACAATAACCTCATCCCATTATGACCATTGATTTAAGCTATCATGGATGTCATTTAGTATTCTCATGTGAGATATCTTCTCTTGTGCTCTGGAGTAACAAATCCTTTATTAATCAATCATAGCATCCATGTATCTCACGACATGACTATTTATTAACTTTATAGTTACCTCTATTACAATAATACGTTGGATAGTATCAAACCATATCGATCCTTACATGAGATAGTCTGGTGACCTTAAGTCAAAAGACTGCATACACCTATGGTGTTCAGAGAATTTATTACATAGACACTTGAACAAACATCTATATGAATATCCTCTAGTTAGGTCAGTCCAATGAATACATCTATAATATGTACCCATATGTTGCACCAAATAGCCTACAATAGTTTCGACACGTGAGAATTGTCATCACTTTTAGTGAGGTCACACAACATTATGATAATCCCATCATCATTACATGTGCCCTTATTTATTATAATGTTGGGATTACAAATGTTTCTAAAATAGCCACTAAAAGTGTATATAAGGTTCCCACAATCAATCATTTGATCATATAAATAAATAACATATGAATTGAATAAATATAAAATTACATTCACAAATGTTAAAACCAATTGGCGCTAAAACACCTACCTTAACAATAATATCTTAGAATTTATAGGGTGAAAAGAAAGAGGAAGATAAATATGATTTTTAGATTACTACTAGGGTTGGTTTATAGATTGATACATAGGGAGTTAGGTTAGAATAAATGTTTGTTGATAGATTTTGTTTTTGTTGGATAATACAACTGTTTTCCATTTGCTACCTTATATATTTTTTATAGTTTATTGTATTTGTGTTTTTTTTTTTTTTTGTGAACTTAATGATAGCAATAAGTGTACGTCACATATTGACTATGTTGATTAAACTATTGAATTGGATTATCTTTTCATTATTCATATATTCTCACCATTAATCATTTTATATGCATTGAAGTTTTGATAGATGGTACAATAGTCCATATTGCATTTCTAGTTGATAGACTAAAATGATCAAACTTAAATACATGTTTAGATACCATATATACAGGAGTTCTCTTTATTTTTGTCCTTTAAATATCATCCAATAAGGACGTTGTCCAAACATAAAGTGTAGAGGAGGGAATTAAACCTAACCTTTTGATTTTGATATGAAAAGATGTTTATTTCCTGAGATTTTAAAAACTTTTAGATTTATTTTTATTTCATTTTCAGTACACACGACTTTGGACACAAACACAAAGGATAAATGGCTGCAAACACATATAGTCACACCTTAGTTGCATTAGCCATTATGTATTGAATTGCATATCATCATAAAGCATGTTTTTTTATCTACATGGGTTATAAAAGCCTTAGGCCAAGGGCATTAAACATCAAAAAATATTTTTTGTGAAGTTTTGTTTAGTCTTGAAAGGTAAAAAGATTTAAAGGTGTGTAAGATTAACAAGGACGGAAGCAAAAATTGGCAATTTTTACTAATGATTGCATAAATCATAAAGTCCCGTACTAAGAGAAAAGTGATATAGGCACCAATTTCTTAGCCTAAAGAGCTTGTCTTTACATAATCCTTTACTATCCTTTCATTTTCATAATCGGTTTCACTATCATTCAAATGTTATATTCATAGTCAGCATTTCCCTCCTAGCTTGGATATACTGAGTCATACCATGATTGCATAGGAATCTAATCCATGAAGGAAAAAGGAAATGTACCAGAATCTTATATCTGAGGCAATGCAACAAAGAAGAAATAAAAGAAAGAAAGGCTCGAGAAACAATTATGCCTTAATATACAAAAGGATAAGTTTCAAGAAGTGATGTTTGATTTTAAAAAAAAGGGAGACAATTAATAAAGAAAGAATGCTTCCTCAAGATAAAGGCCAAGAAGAAAAAAGAAGCCTTGAAACGAAGAAATTCCTTAAGAACACAAATGTGTATACAAGTAATTGGATTCCAATCTAGAAAAGATTACTTATGTGTTTGAATAAAAAAAAAATTATATTGTTCATTCATAAGCTATAACCCTTAAGCAACATTACAACCAAAATAAAAACTTGATTAATTCCTCAAGGTATGGAAACTATGTTAGTGGAAATTGGAAATGTCGTTTTCCCTATGGGGTCTCCGTCGCAATAGCGCAAAAGGTTTTGATATGGGACTATTTGTGCATATTCTTATTCTGAAGTGCAATAGACCTGGATATAAAGGTTGTTTAAGGAAAGTTCTCAAGAAATGATGAGTTGTTTGAGTAAACAAGCAAGTCGTGATTGTATATTGAAGGATCTAGCCCTTCCAAAAAAAATATTTCATGAATAAGTTTTACTGGATTTTCGAAATACTTGCATACTAGATGGCAGATAGCTATGTAGTGCATTTTTTTCTTGTTTTCAATTTTTACTTTTGCTTGAGGAGAAGCAAAGGTTTAAGTTTTGGGGAATTTGTTGCACTTAGAAATTAAACCCATTTTCCATGCCTAAAGATGTCATTTCAAGTATTTTAGGAGAAAAATAAATTATGATTTTTAATAAATATTATAACTATTTGTAAAGATTTAACTATTTCTTTTATAATATTACAATAAAGAGGAAAAAGTAGTAAAAAGAATGTTGAATTAAAGAAAAGAAGAACAAAGTCTCTTAATTGCATTAGGAAAAGTGAATACACAGAAACAGGAACAGGAAACAAGATATGAGTTATTAATGTCAAAAGTAAATTTGGAAGCAAAGGATTTGGTCCGAAACAAGTTTGGAAAGAATCTAGTATTCCTACTACCACATTAAGAGGAAATATTATAAAAGACCACTAAACAATTAAACACAAAGCTTTTAGCATTAGACATTCATATAATTCAAACAATAGACTAGTGCTCTAACGACACAACAACAATCACTCTCTACATTCTATAAGCTATAAGGAACACAAGTCCAGTCATGTTAACAATTCAATCTAAGGCGACAACCACTGATTGAAGTCACATATACTATCTATAATATAATATTTTATTTCTTGCTTCTTAAGTTACTATGTTTACATATAATTCTCATTATGCTATTGTTATAAATATGAATGGCTAATTCTCCTTTATTCTAGGAACAAAGAGGGATTCGATAGTCCTTTTAATTCTATAGAACCTTTTTTTTATATTTATAATACTTTGATGTTTGATTTAATGAATGAAGTTTAATTTCTTATGAAGAGATTATGACCTATCTTTACACATATCAGTAGGCTTACATAGACAATTGAAAGGTAGGTACAAAGTTAGTGTTATAAGGTTTTAAGGCACCGTTAACCGACAACGCAACGAAATTAAAAATTTATAAAAGTCATACAATCTTAAAACCTTGACCAAGACACTTTTTTTAAAACATATTTATCATGAACATTCATAACAACTATAGGGTGTTTTAGGGTTTATAACTGTGTTAGTGGTTCTTCCAAGTCTTCACATGGCAAAAAAACAAACATTATCCAACCCTCATGAGGTAGCTCCTTGGTATCCATATAGAGCATGAACATAGGAGGCTATCCAAAAAGAAGGTTGCTAGGGCTCCTGTGTTGGATGAATGACGTGTTCAAGGGAAAAGAAAATTTTAGAAAACCCAAATGACAACTAACGTATTCTTCAATGTGTATGTGTATTAAGTGTCATTGATATTTGACAAGAATAAACCTTTTTTTATATAAAAGTATGAAGGTTGCTAGAGCTCCTGTGTTGGACGAACAACGTGTTCAAAGGGAGGAGAAAATTTTAGAAAACCCAAAAGACAACTAAGGTTTTCTTCAATGTGTATGTGTATTAAGTATGATTGCTATCTGACACGTATAAAAAGCTTTTTATATAAAAGTGCATACGAATCCTAATTTAATTAGGATTCCAATTAATCCCATGCTAAAGTGACATACATGGGTAGCAAACAAGTGTGCCTCCCATGCATTTCCTCTAAGCATTCTTGACTTGGACAATAAGTGCCCAATTGTGCCATGCTTCCATAAGGCATGGTTCAACCGTGTTACATTACGCATTGCCGATATCAAGGTCATAAAGTACTCGTGGTTGTGTACTTTAGTCGAGACATGATCAACCAAATCTCTCAACCCAATAGGTAAACCCAATCCATTAGTATTGTTCTTTCTTTCCCTACATATTAGGATTATCATCAAATGATCCTCGCCTCTAAGTTTGAATCAACCCTTATATGCGGTGACCTATAAGTTTTATATCGAATTGGTAGTGTCTAAATTTGGGTTGAATTTAGACACAGACCAAGATTGACCTTCAGCAAAGCGTCATGGGCACCTAAACAATAGAGTGTTAGGAGACATATCTTAAGCTTTTACAACATCCAGTTATGTGTAATTCAATCCTTCTATCAACTAATATCTTAATGGTGTGTCTATCCCAATAGTTCTTTGGTATGAATTGATACAAATTAATGAATAACATAGATTAGGCTACACCTTTATCCAATTTGGCCATAAATTCAAGTAGCCATAAATGTAATTCAATATTCTTATGTAAGATATCTTCCTTATGCTCAAAAGTGACAAATCTTTTATTGATCAACCATAACCTCCATTTATTTGATAATATGGTCATACACTACCTTTATGATACCTTAGTTATGACGGTATGTTGGTTAGTGTCAAACCATATTGATCCTTACACGAGATGGTTTGCTGACCTTAGGTTATAGGATCACATACACTAATAGTGTTCAAAAGATTTATTCCATAGATATTGGAGCAACTATCCATATGGATATCTTTTAGTGTGGTTAGTCCAATGAACACGCTTATAACGTGTATCCATGTGTTGCACCAAATTGTCTACGTATAGCTTTAACACGTGAGAATTATCGTTATCTTTTAGTGGGGTCACTCAACACTATGATAATTTCATTATTATTACATGTGCCCTTGTTTGTTGTAATATGGAGATTATGAGTGTTTCTAGAATGACCATTATATGTCTTCAACATGTGTATACATAAGGTTCTCATAATTAATTGTCTAATCCCCTCGTTATAGTTGTACTATTCTAAGGGCATATTATTCATACAATTATATACAAACACACATATGAATTGAATAACAATTAATTCTTTATTAATTAATGAAATAGAATTACATCAATAAATGTCAAATTAATTGGTTCTAAGACATCTACCCTAACAATCTTCCACTTACACTATAGCCAATCAATCATATATCTAATACCTAATCTTGTTACATGTCTATCATGCTTCTATTGTGACAGAGGTTTTATCAATGGGTCAGCCAAATTGTCATCTGTATCAATCTTCTCTATTTGTATATCACCTCATTGTACAATCTCTCAGATTAGTTGATATCATTCGAGTATAGGCATGAACCTCTGATGAGACCACTACTTCTTTACCTGAGTAATTACTCTATTACTATCACAATGGAGGTCAATTGGCTTGACGATACTTAAAACCACTTTAAGTTCAGTAATGAAATTTTTGATCCATACAACCTTTTTTACCACTTTAGAAAGGTTAATATACTTAGACTCTATCATAGAATTAGCCATTTTACTTTACTTGGAGCTTTTCATCTAATTGTACTACTTTTTAAGTAAAACACGAGCCTTGATTGGGATTTAAAATCATTTGATTAGTTTGGAAACTAGCATCACTGTAGCTTTCTAACAATGAGTTTAGTATCCTTTTTATAATCCAAGAACACATCTTTAGTCTTTCTTAGGTATTAGGATATTCTTGATAACCATTTAGTGTTTTTCATCTAGATCAAATTGATTACTACAATTGTTTAAGGTGTATGAAACATCAACTCTCATACATAGCATGACATACATGATCGATCTTATAACCGAGGCATATAGGACCTTACTCATCTTATCTCTCTTAGATTATGAATATAGGCACATCTCTTTTGAAAGATATACACCATAAGATATGGGCATAAATCTTTTCTTGGATTGCCCCATAAAGAATCTCGTCAACACCTTATCTATATACGTGTTATGACTTAGGCCTAACAGTCTACACTCTTTATCTCAGTAAATTTTAATCCTAAAAATGTAAGTTACTTCTCCTAAGCCTTTCATAAAGAAGTACTTGGATAACTAAGCCTTTACCAATTGTAAGTTTGATATTTCATTTTCATTATCAAGATGTCATCGACATACAACACTAGGAATGTAATCACGCCCCCATTGACCTTCTTATACACACATGACTTATTTTCATTTTTGATAAGACCAAACTCATGAATAGTTTCATCAAAATGAATATTTTACCTTCTAAAAGCATGCTTAAGCCTATAAATAGACTTTTGTAACTTACATACTTTATCTATCTGTCTAGTAAAAATGAAACTATGGGGTTGCCTCATACAAACATTCTCTACAAGGTTAGTATTCAGAAAAGTAGTCTTGACATCCATTTGAAAGATTTCATAGTCATAGTATATAACTATAACAAGTATAATCCTAATAGACTTAAACATAACAGCTAGTGAAAAGGTTTTATCATAGTTAATATAATATTTTTTAGTTAAACCTTTGGTAACCAATCACAATTTATAGGTATACATGGTACCTTTCATGTTAATTTTCTTTTTGAAAACCCATTTACCCACTATGGCTTTTACCTCTTCAAATGCATCCACCAAAGTCTATACTTGGCTTTAGTATATGGAGTCTATTTCGAATTTCATGGCGTCTAACCATTTCTCATAATCTAGGCTTGAGATAGCATCATCTTAAGTTTTTGGGTCGTCATTAGAGATGACTATTACATTGTTGTGCTAAGTCATAAGAAAAAAAAATCTTTGTGGCTTGTGATATACATATGTAGACCTATATAACTCTAGTGTTCTTTAAGGTTGCTTCTCTTAGGATGGAAGAACTTCCTTATTATGATTAACCATTTATGATGGCATATCGTTTTGTCTAATATCTATGGTATAGGAACTTTATTAAGTTCCACCCTCCTCCCACTTGTTCTCTTGAGAATGAATTCATTCTCAAGAAACATACCGGTATAAGTAATAAAGATTTTTTGCTTCTTTGAGTAGTAGAAGGAGTGTCTTTTAGTATCTTTGAGTGCCCCTACAAAGATACACTTTTTTAGACTTAGTTCTCAGCTTGTACGAAGTTAATTTCATGACATAAGTTTTACAATCTTAAATCCTTATATAATCTAGATTAGGTTTTCACCTTATCCATAACTCGTATGGAGTTTTATCTATAGATTTAGATGGGACATGGTTCAGTATATAGGTAGCAATATCTAGGGCATGACCCTAGAAAGACATGGATAGATAGGTAAAATTCATCATGGACTTAACCATTTCTATTAAGGTCATATTCTTCTATTCAAATATATCATTATGTTGTGGTGTACTAGGAGGAGTGAGTTGAGAGACTATCCTATGTTCCTTTAGGTATCCTTTGAATTCAATACTTAAGTATTCACTTCTACAATCACTGCGAAGCATTTTAATTTGTTTCCTAAGTTGCTTCTCTACCTTGTTCTTGAATTCTTCAAATTTAGCAAAGCATTCAAACTTGTGTTTTATCAAAAACACATAGCCATGTTTATTAGCTTCCCCATATCTGTTATGCATTATCATGGGCCTACACATATTATTGTGAATGATCCCTAATAGTTCAATCACCTTTTTATTGTGTTTAGTGAAAGGTGCTTTGGTCATCTTACCTAATAGGCATGATTCGCATTCATCATAAGATTGGAAGTCAAATGTTTGCAACATTTTTTGTTCAAAATGCCTTGATATATGTTTCAATCCTATGTGGCCTAGCCTGCAAAGCCACAGATATGTGGTATTCAACTTTTTTTATTTTAATCGTTTATTACTTTGCACATTGAGAATTTCATTATCTAATTTTAGAATATATAAACCATTATGCCATTTGGTTTTTCCATAAAGCATATTATTCAAGTTAATGGTTATAATACCACTAGAAATAAAAAATATATATCTCTATTTGTCTAAAACAAATGCATAAACTATGTTTCTAGAAATATAAGGGATATAATAACAATTATCAAATTCTAAAACTAGCCCAATAGACAACCTAAGATAATGAACCTTTATGACTAATATAACAACGTGTCCTTTATTTTCAACACATAAGTCAACCTCTCCTTTGGCAAGTAATCTACTCTATTGTAGTCCTTGCATATCAAAACAAATATGAAAACCACATCTTGTGTCTACTACCTAGGATGAATAAAGAAAATAATTTATCTCAATGACAAACATACTTGAAATAGAGGTTTCAACTGTCCTTTTTTTCTTATTCTTTAGGAAGGCCTTGTAATGTCTTCTCTAGTGACTAGATTTGCCATAATAGAAGTAGACAACCTTTCTTTTTCCCATACCACTTGTTAGTTGAGTAACAACATCTGGTTACTTCTTCGTTTTAGGCTTGGGCTTAGCCTTGCCTTTGTTTTTGCCCTTAGCCTTAGATCTAAGGCCATGAACTTCAACCATAAACTTATTAGTTAAAACTACTTTTTGTACCTCTTGTTTAGCCTACCAATAATTCTCAAAGGACTTCTCTTTTTTGTTTAGGTTAAAGTTCATGATGAAATTAGCCTATGATTTAGGGAGAGATTTTAACAATAGGTCAATGATAAGCTTATTGTCCATGATGAAGCTAACCTCGCTAATCGCTCAATATAGCCAATCATTTTGACCACATAAAGGCCAACTTATCCTCCCTTAGAGATTTTGCAATCAAACAATGAACTTGACACCTTATATCATTTAGCCCTTGCATAAGTGTCATATAACTCTCAAAGGTGTACAAGTATGGATGGAAGCATCTGTTTCCTCATGTTATTTTTTAAGCTCAAGTGACATGGAAGTCAATATCAGGCACTGGACTTCCACAGAGTCATCAAGATACTTGTTAAAAGTATCTTTTTCCTTCTGGGTGGCATCGGGACTAGGCTCACGAGGCAATGACCCTTTAAGAATGTACAACCTTTTTTCTTAACACAAAATAATCTGAAGATTTTTGTACCAATTAATGAAGTTGTTTCCAGTGAGCTTATTTTCTTTTTTGAGAATCGATTGATACATTGGGTTTGACGTAATGATTATGTGATCTATAATTTACAGATAAAAGAATTAATTATTTTATTCTTAATTAATATTCTTTTTAATTATTGATATATTAATTAGGATAATCCAACTATTTTCTTTAAGCTAATTGCCTTCACTATTATATTCAAAAAGTTTTGGTGAACTTTCTAGTGGACTGAATTCCAATCACATTAACTCTCCCCTTCACTTTAGGAACAAGCTCAAATTAATCAAATAGGTAAATTTCAAATTAATCATCAAAAGTCCATGATCTCAAGCTAGGTTTTGCCCCAACAAATCATGCAACCTCAAATATGACTCTTGATGGCAATAGGGTGGATATTACATATCTCTTTACATCGACAAATATATTCCCTACTCATATCTCTAATATACTTCACATTCGCTTTGGCAAACAAGCAAAATGCATGAGTTAAGTCGGACCCAATATGGACATCTCTTAATTTTTCGCCTTGTAAAAGTTTACCCTTCACTTGGGCGAACAAGGTTCCAACGAACAGGGGCTTAGTTAGGGCATCATATTGGAAGGCACCAATTTATTCTTAGACTTAATATTTAATTTGAGGGTTTTTAATTAATTAGTCTTTTTAGAGTAAAGTCACACGTTAGATGATATTTGCAAAATATAACTATCTATATACATATAAAAATATAAAATAAACGTGTTAGCATACAACCATAACTAACGTCAAACCTTTCGAGCTAAGAAGAGTTTGACTGGTCAACCTAGATGAATCTTCATTTTCAGATTTTCACATTTGTTCTTTTGCCTCTAGTCTTCAATAATTACATGGATTTATTTCCTAGTTATATAATTCTAAGAAAATAAAATAACAACCTAAACTAAACAATAGGGCATGCAGACCCTATTTCAGAATTACAACCCAAAGAAAAAAAAACATTCACATTGGTTTTTTTGGCTATGTACTGTACACTATGCATGCATACATCCATAAATATACATCCAATCAAAATTAAATTTTAATTATTATTTAGTCAGGTGTAAAATTACATTTTGGTTCCTGATGTTTTGTAAAATTATTATTCAACCACAAAACTCAAGAAAATTTTAATTCAGCCCAAATTTATCAAAACATGACCTAATCGTAATTTTTCAACTTTTTCAAGTGTGTAAGCTTGGGCATGTGGCAAAATGCCATGATGAGTCATGGCTGGGCCAAAATGAAATTTGGTCTAACCGTGACATATAATGGTCTCATAGCTTGACATGTGTCAAAATTCCATAATGGTCATGGCTGGACCATTTTCCAATTTGGTCCAACCGTGACACCTATCTCAGCCCATGACCATGATGTGTCATGGTTAGATCAAATTGGAAAATGATCTAGTTGTGACACCTAATGGTGCCATTAGTTATGATGTGTCACAATTGGACCAAATTAGAAAAGGGTCTAACTGTGACACCTAGGTGCTAAGCACCAAGTGAATGTCATGGTTGGACCAAAATTGGTTTAGTCGTGGCCTTTACTTTGGTGCAAGGTCTATTCAAACACCTTTACTCATGACAAGTTTTTCAGATGACTTCTTTGGATTTTCTGGTGAGGAAAAATCTAGAAAACTTTTGTTCTTGGGAAGCCTTCATTGTGGTAAGGAAATACAGTACAAAAACCATACTCACACTGGCAAAACGACTTTCAACTTGAATTCAACTTGAAAAAATAACAAAACTCAAATAAAACAATCCGAAATTGTCACTTGATAATTTCACACATGTTTATGCTATTTATAAAACTCTACAAATCGTGTGGCAAAATGAATGCAAATCAAGTTTACCAATTTTAGAGTTTTCATTAATTCAATTACATGCAATAGGTAAAATAATCAAAACAAACAGGTATAATTTTCATGAAAATATGTCTAAATAATGGCTTTGATACCACTATAAGGTTAGGGTGTCATTAACTAGTAACGCAATAGAATTAAAAATTTATAAAAATCATACAATTTCAAAACCCTGATCAAGATACCTATTTTAAAACATATTTATCATAAACATTCAAAACAACCATAGGGTGTTTTAGGATTTCTACCTACATTGGTGGCTTCTCCAAGTCTTCATATAGCAAAAAAGTGAATGCTATCTAACCCTCGTGAGATGACACCTTGTTATCCACTCAGAGCATGAGCACAAGAAGTGGTTTAGGAAGAAGACTGCTAAGGCTTGTGTTTTAGATGAACAACATGCTCATGAGAAGAGAGAATTTAAAAAAACCCAGTCTGTAACTAAGGTTTTAGCAATGTGTATGTGTATTAAGTGTGATTGATATCTTACACAAATAAAACATTTTTTATATAAAAGTGCACAAGAACCTTAATTTAAGTAGGATTCTAATAAATCCCATACTAAAGTGACATGCACATGTGACACAAAAGTATGCCTCTCATGCATTTCCTTTAAGAATTTATAGCTTGATAATAAGTGTCTAGCAGTGTCATGCTTTCATGAGGCATGGTGTAACCATGCCATGTTATACATGGTCGGAATCAATGCCACCAAGTACTCATGTTGTATACTTCAGTCAAGGCATGGTCAAACCAAATCTCTCAATCTAATAGGTAAACCCAATGCATTGGTATCTTTCTATCTTTCCCTAAACACTAAGATTATCATTAAATGATCTTTACCTCTGGATTCGAATTAACCCCTATATGTGTGTGACCTATAAACTCCTTATTGAATTGATAGTATCTAAATTCAAGTTGAATTTAAACATAAACTAAGATTAGCCTCTAGTAAAGCGTTATTGTCAGTTAAACGACAGAGTGTCAATGGACATCTTTAAAGCTTTTACAATATCATAGTTACGTGTAATTCAATCCTTTTGTCAACTAATATCTCTCGAGGTTAAGACATAGAAATGTGCATATCTCAATAGTTACTTGGTATGAATTGATACACATTAATGACTAACATGGAATAAGCTATAACCCTATCCCACTATAGCCACAAATTCAAATAGTCATGAATGCTTTTTAATATTCTCATGTGAGATATCTTCTTCTGTTCTCAAGAGTGATGAATCCTTTATTGATCTACCATAGCCTTCATATATCTCACCATATGGCCATACATTACCTTTATGATACCTCAATTATGACAATATATTAGATAGTGTCAAACCATTCTAATCCTTACACAAGATGGTCTAGCAACCTTAAGTCATAGATTACATGCACCCATGGTATTCCATAGACACTAAAGTAACCATCCATATGGGTATCCTCTGATAGGGTTAGTTCGATGAACACATCTATATTGTGTATCCATATGTTACACCAAACTGTCTTTGAATAGCTTCAACACGTGATCTACACATCTACACTGTGTATCCATGTAATCTCATCATCATTACATATGCCCTTATTCATTTTAATGTTGGGATTACGAATGTTTCTAGAATAACCACTTAATATATGCATAAGGTTCTCATGATTAGTCCTCTTATCCCTTCGTCATAGTTCTACTATTCTAAGGGCATGTTATTTGCACAATCATATAAAAAGACACACATATAAATTAAATAACAATTAATCCTTTATTAATTAATAAAATAGAATTTTATTGACAAATGTCAAATCAATTAGCTCTAGAGCACCTGCTCTAACAGTGCATGCATTTGTAAAACTTAGAAAACTGGGAACCTTGATATTAGAGATAGATAAAATCCTTATGGGGTTATTGTTGTGACATATCCAACCATTAATGCATTATGATTACTATAGAAATTTTATATAACCTACAATTTTATGTAGGATTGTCGATGAAATTTTGTGTCCTAGAAGCCCTTAATATACAAAGTTTAGAAATAGTAATGTGGTTGTGTTAGTCAGTTGCATTAGTAAGATCATATTCATAGTAGTTTTTTATTATAGTTTTAATTTACTTAATTACCTTAACTAACACAAACCTCGAACAAATTAGTAGTTAGTTTCCAAATCCTTATGGGATCGATATCTATTATATTACTTGTTAACTCATGCACTTACAAGTGAAATGCAACACATGTTTGTGTAATCGTAATTCAATTTTTCAAAAAATAGATGTATAGGCATACACATGATGGTGTATGAACATGCATCGTTTTATTTTCAAGATGTCTTGTGTCTATGCATGACCATGACCAACAATGCACCATTGTACATGGCATTATGAAAATCATTTCCAAGCCATTCTTGGTTCATTTTTCTTAAATCAAATGAAGAACACAATTTGTTGCACTCTATTAATGAATTATGAAACATAAGGCTCTAGTATTCTTATAGAATGTTGATCACATCTGCATCAAAACTCATACAAGCATATTCTTGGACACATATATGCAAACTAATTTAAGTTAAAGAAATAAGTAAACTAGGCATATTAGCATATCAAATATCGATAAATTGTGTCAAGACCAACAATCTAGACAAAAAAAATCCTTTCTTAGTTACTTGAACGCTGTGTAAAAAGGATTTTCACCAATTCTTTCTCCTTTTTTTAGTCATTGTAACCTTCACTCATGCTAGAATTCTTCACTTTAGTGGTTAGATGATTTGACTCTCTCAAGAAATCTCTCTCTTTATTTTAGTAAAGTGGTGGTTTAGGATTTTCTAAGGAGGAAGATATATATATATATAATGAAAATTAATTTTGAAATAGATCAATGTAATCAAGATATTGAAAATAATATTGAAACTTTGCAAATTTGAATACTCACAACTTGCAAATTCAAAATTCTTCAAAAACTAAGTGTGAGAAAACTTGAGAGAATTTTATTGATATCAAAGGAAGGGTAATACAAATGACTTGGTTCTCTTTAGAGAACTTTGATACATTTATATTATAAGATTTTTCACTATTTTTGAAACATAATTATTACATATCTTGAAATCTTTGCCTAAGTTACTACACAAATTTTCAGCCTTTTAGGGAATCTTGTAGCCTTGGAAATTATTGAGCTTCTTAGCTAAAGTTTGTAGGTAAATCATGAATAATGCACCTCTGGATCAGCTTTGCACATGAGTCTTGGCAACCCTAGAAAGAGAGTAAAAACATGTTTCACCTTGCTTTCTAGAAGCGTGTCTTTTACTTTTGAAGCTTTGGTGATAACAAGATTCTTTAATTTTTGAAATTTTAACAAGGATCACAATTCATTTATTTTGCATGATGAATTTTTCTTTTTCAGGGAATCTTTTGCTTTTGTCTCATCTCTTTTGCTTTTGCTTTTGCTTTTAGGATAGCCAAGTGGATGTCACCTTCTTTGATTAAATTTGAAAATGATTTTGACCTAACAAATATTATTTAGATGAGTTCAAATGACGAAAGATTTTTGTAGAGATCTCTTAACACCAAAAATTCTTAAATTTTTTGGGAATCCATAAGGATTTTAAGCTTGAAATCTTAATTGAGCAATTTCTTGCTCAAACATCTTGAGCCGTAGCTTTTTGGGAAATTTGTCTCGTTTGAATCATCTTGACAATATTAGAGGATTTCGTCGCAGTCATCCTCATTGCTTTAGGCATAACTGACAAATGAATTTTAGCTTTCATTACTTGACTCTTCTTCATCTTGTAATTGGGATAACAAATTTTTTAATTGGAGCTTAAGCTCTTCTTTTGATTAGGCTCTAGCTAAGAAGAGGAAGCCATTGATTTACTTTGGAGAAACTTTGCAATTTTTTAGAAAGATTGCATTTGTCATTTGACAGTATTTGGTTACATGAGAATGGTTATACTTTTCCCAGCATTTGACTTTGAACTTCCTTATTAATTGGGGAACTTGGGAGCTTGATCCAACAATCTCATAATCCCATGAGAGAATCAATAAGAGATGGAATCTTAATGAGAAATGAAGAGTTGGTTGAAAATAGGTTTCTTTTTTAAGACATCTGAAATTTGCTTTGAAAAATTTGTAAGATTCTTGAACAACTTCTGGAAAGATATCTAGTATAAGACCGAATAACTTCCACCATTGGATAAACCAAAATGGACATTTGAAAATTTTTTCTTTTGAAGCAGATCATCCAAGAGTGCCTAAATTGATCATTTTGATGAAGCAAGGCATGAAACCATGCATTTCGGTAATCCCAATATGTATAACCAGGAGGCTCAAACATTTGAAAATTTTTCTTTGGTCTTGAAAAATCTTTGCCCCAATCAAAAGGATTGAGGACTTTCATGATATGAAAAGTTGAATGAGTTATGAAATTGGGATCTTCTCTACTTTGATAATGTTTGAATTTAGAAGATTTAGAATAAACTAAAATAAATTCATAAAATTTTTGGCTTTTTCTCAAATCACTTGGTAAGTAATGAAATCCCTTTGGAAAACATTTTTTATCAAAATTTTGGGATCTTTGGTTTGAAATTCATCCTCCAAGATCATGACAATTGTTGAAGTTTCTTTTGAAAAATATTTTTTATCCTAGTCTTTGGGATTTGAGAGGAATTATAGCAGTTTCAACATCTTTGTTTTTGGAAAGAGCAATTTCAACTGCTTTTTCATGTCTTTAAAAGAAATGTTTTTCAATATTTTCATGTCTTGAAAAAAATATTTGGATCTAAAAGAGCATTACTGAGGAATTGTTTTGGAATTTTTTCTTTTCTTCCTTCAATGTTCTTTTCTTCAACAATGAACAAAACTATTTCTGGAGTTTGCTAAAAAGATTCTATCTAGGCTTGGATTTTTTGTTCTTTGGAGCTTAGGAGAGAACTTGTTGAGGCAATGCCTTTTTGCTTTTGGTCTTTATCTTTCTTTTGGGTTTCATCTTGAGAAACAATTTTAAACCAAGTTTTTGTATTTTGGAAATTTTGGGCATAAGATGCCTTTGATTGTTTTTGGGTTAAGTTAGTTTTGGGTGGCATAGTTCACCTCCCCTTAATAAATTCCCTGGTGAGAAAGTCAGATAGGGAATTAGCTTCTCCTTTGATATGTCCAATTTCAAAATAAAAAACACATAAAATTGCTTGCCATCTTGCAAAAATTTATTTTGATGCAATATTTTGAACATCCTTTTGTAAAACGTTTTTTGCAGCTTTGCAATCAATGTGTAAAAGGAATTTTTTACTTAATAAATCACTTTGAAATTTTGAAATGCACAAAATAATGGATAGAATTTCTTTTTTGATAGTTGAGTAATTTTATTAGGTTGGATTCCAAGCTTTTAATGTAAATTGAACTATGTCATCTTTTATTTGTTTCAGAATTCCTCCATAACCTATGTCAAAGGCATTAGTTTCTACAATTTAAAATGCTTGTGGGTTAGCTATGCGAAGACATGGTAATTGGATGATTTATTTATTTATTTGTTTGATTATATCAATATGAATATTTATCTAGGGTTTTTGATTCTTTTTTAATCGTTATATAAAGGTTTGCATAATTGACTTAATTTGGTATAAAAATCCATGACATAATTGAGAGTTCCTAAAAAATTTTATAATTGATTTTTGTCAATTATTTGATGAGGAAATTTATTTCTAAATTTTATTGATCTTTTGATAGGTACTATTGTACCATTGTGTATGTTATGTATTAAGAACCATATGTTTGTTTGAAAGAGACTTTTTTTTTTTTGACATAACTAATCCATTTAATTATATGAATAAACGTTTTAATATGCTTAAAATATTGATCTATATTAGATGAATAAATTAGAACATCATTTATATATACAATCAAGAAATTTAAAAATTCCATTCCCTGTTCTTTGAAATTCTAATGGAGCATTTTCTAATCCAAATGGTATCACATTCCATTCATATTGTCCAAATGGTACTGTGAATGTAGTTTTGTATTCGTCTTTTGGTCAATTTGTATTTGCCAAAATCTAGATTTCATGTCAAATTTTAAGAATATTTTAGTTTTTCATAATTTTTGTAATAAGTCTTTTTTATTTGGTATTGGATACCTTATCCATTTTAAATTTTGTTTAAAGGTTTGTAATTTATGATTAATCTTGGGACTTTTCTTTCTAATTTAGCATTTTTCTAGACATAAAAAGCTAAACAACTCTAGGGAGATTTGTTTGGCCTTATTAATTTCTTTTGTAACATATCATTAATCTCTTTTCTATAGTGTTCTTCTAGCTTAGCATTCATTTGGATTGGTCTTGCTTTTGTGAGAATATCTTTTCATTGAAAGAATTTTCACAGGGTAATCCTACGATATGTTTCTTTTTTTCCCAAAAAGAATTTGGGATATCAGAACATATTTAATTTTCTATTTCAATTTTAAATTTGAAATTTTTGATGGGATCTCTTTTCATTGGAGTTAGTCTTCAATTCTTTGTTGTTTCAATTCTTCTTTGAGATACTATATGTGTTTTTTATTTATTTTGTATAATATTATTCACTTCATTTTTCTTAGTGGACATTTCTTAGAGAATGTTAAGATTTCCTTTTATTGGTTTATGAGTGAATTTAAAATTATTTCTTCTCCTATTATGTTAGTTTTAATTCCATCTTCATCAACTATGAATGGTTGTAGTAACCCTATACAAGTTATTCCTAGAATCATTGTCCTTGATAAATCTTTTACTAAAACAGAAGTTGTTTTTAGACAAATACCATTATTGCAAAGTTTTACATCTGTTAGCTTACACTTAATGTGAAGTTTTGAACCATTAGTTGATCTTACTGATTCAAGAGTATTTTCATAATATTTGGTGGGTATTAATCCTTCTTGGACACGATTTAGGTCTACTCTGGTATTAAACAAAGCAATTGTGTCTAAGACAAACTTATTATTTATTTTTATTTTTATTTTAGCATGCCATTTTTTATATGATATTAGTGCTAACATGTTTAGAAATTCTTCTTGGGCTTCTTCTTCTTCTTCTGATTTAGATTCACTATTTTCATTTTCTCTTTTCCTTTTAATGAATTAATTTTTTATTGTTCTTTTAATTCTTTAATTTCAAATTTAATTTGCTGGATTTCTTTGGTCAAATCTTCCAAAGTTGGTTTCTTTTTGTCAAGAATATCTTTGAAACTATAAGCATTGTGAACTTTTACTTTCTTTTTTTTTAAGGTTTGCCAATTATTGATTTTAATTTTTTTAAGTATTATTTTCAAAGGTTGGGATCTTTGATTTTGTTTACCACTTCTATTAGGGATTCTTGATCTTTTGTCTGGACGCTTATTTCATTTTCACTTGAGCCTTCTCTTTTATCAATTTGAACACTTAAGTCTAATGTTTCCTTTTTAGAGGATTCACTATAGAAGAATCTACCATTAACGTTTCTATTTTGGTTAAAACCTCTTCGTCTAATTCTAATTTTTTTATCTTTTAGCTTAATAGACAATATGTTGAAGTATGGTCTTGTTTTCCACATCTTTAGCATTTATATTGTTTGTAAGGTTTTGGAGTTGGTTTTCGTTCTTTTTTATTGTTTTTTTTATGGGTGAATTTTCTTTCAATGTATGATTTTGTTTTGCTACATTTACCATTACAATCTCCAGTTTTTTTTTTTTTTTTTTTGTGTTTTTTATTGTAGGGGATTTTATGCTGAGAGCCAAATTGTTCACAGAGCTTTCCTAGTTGTTTTCTTTCCTTTTGTCTTTGATAGGCTAATTTTTCATCTTTGCATATTTTCATTCCAACATCATCATAAGGCATAACTCCATTATATTGTTTTCTAATTTTCTCTCTAACCTTTTCTCCTAAGATGTTTGGAAATCCTGCCAAAAATTTGACTTTCCAATAAGCTTTGTCACTATATGGAATTTGTATTATTTTTATAAAAAATGTTTCTTTACACCACCTATAATCATGAAAAGTCTTACATTTTAAGTTCATCAACATTGCTTGACTTTTGTCTTTAATATTTGTAGGATTTCCTACAAAATGATAGGTGATTGCAAATATCAAAACGTTTACATCATCTTGAATTGTGTTTCCTTCGTCATCTAAGATTCGGGTTCCATTGTCATCTCCTTTTACAACATTCAATATGAAATTTTGTTGTTCTTATTTGAGATGACTGTCTTACCAGACTTTTAGAGAGTTAGTGAAGCTAACAATTAATAAATTGGCTTTTGTTTTGTATGAGGAATTAAGTTTTAAAGGTTTTGATTTTTCGTCTATAACTTTAGTAATTGGTTGATTAACAACATCTTCAATTTTGTTTAATTGGTGTCCTATTGTTTCCAAAAATTGGTTTGTATAATTGTTTTGTTGTATAATATTTTTTATGTCATTTTTAGTAATTTGGCCTAGATCCTCTTTTCTTTTGAAGGGGGTCGCAATCAAAGTTACTCTTTTATATGGTATTGAAATTTTTCCTAACAGGGGAAAAACAGATTCTAAAATTTTTATTTCTTCTCCCTTTATATTTTTCATATTTTTGCTTTCTCATGTACACTAATCGTTTCTTTATTACAGAACCATTGGAAAAAAGGTATATGTACATAATTTTCTTCTAAATAATTATAAAATTTTTGTTTGAATTTGATCTCTTTCTTCTTTGGTATACATTTTGAAAAATTGTTTTCTTTTAGATTTATTTATTTCAAGAATAAAATTCTTTTCTTAATTATTCTTTGTTTATTTTAAATTTTTCTATCAAATATATTTTTGGTAGATTTTCAAAAGAATTGGTTGTTTGAGAATTAGTGGAAGACATTCTTTGCAAAACCTCTTCATCATCTCCTTGTAAGGGTGTTTGGATAGAATGGTAAGGTATTGAAATATTTGAAGAATTATTTACTCTTTGGATATTCGTTCTTGTTGAGCTTGATCTTGGTATTAAGGAACATGAAAATCTTTGTGGTTTATAAGTTTGTTTTATTTTTTAATCTTGAGAATGAAGAATGGGCATCATCGATAGTTACTCTTGATGGTCTGTTAAACCTAATTGTTACACTTCCATCTGGTTTCTTCACAATACTATCTATCTTTTGATCCCAACTTATAGTTTTTGGTACTATGATATTTGACCTATTTAGATCTACTTTGAATAAAATTGTCTTTTTAGGTCATTCCTAATGGTTATAGATTCAAAGGCAGATTGTATTACTTTTTATTGGACTATGTAAATACAAGTTATTGGTATTGATCTTGATTTAATGTCATAATTGAATGTTTTGATATTTAGAGTTAAAATATCTAATATATTTGGGTCTTGCAGACAAACTATATAATTTGGATAACAATTAAAATATATTGGTCTATTAGACATACTGGATTCAATAATTCCTAAAAGAGAACTTTTAAAATTGTTAAACCTAACATCTCTTAAATATGTTAAAATTGCACTATTCATCCCTTTCATACTTAATGGTTTAATTCTAATTTGTACCAGTCCTATATGAAGGTAATTGTAACTCTTTATGCTTTATGAGCATTTATTTTGTTATTAACTTTGTTGTTTGAAAAGAACAACTTGTTTTAATTTTTTTCTTCCGTTCTAATTATATATTTTGATTGATTTAAAGTATTAACTTTATTTAGAATGTATAATTTTGATTCTTAATACAAATTTATTCTTGGTATATTCCATTTATTAATACTAAGTTCGAGATTTTTTGGCTTGATTATTTTTTTTGTTTTTGTTCAAATTAATGCTTTGGTTTGATTGGTTATTGGTGTCATTATCAATTATACTTATGTCTTCTTGTTGAATAACCTATTCATTATTGATATTAAAATTTGAGGTTGATACTGACATATCTAAGTGTTTCATATTAATTAATTGATTATTTTATTCCCTACAGTAGTTGTGTCTATGCGACTTACTATGGTCAATTACCTATTGCTGTACAATAATTCAAATAAACTCGGTACTAAAAACGATTAATCAACAATAATAAAACACAAATTTGAGTCATAGCCTCCTTTATGGCTTTGATACCAACACAGATTTTTTTGGCAGAAATAGAGCAACTATATATATGAAAATTAATTTTGAAATAGATTGATGCAATGCAATGTAATCAAGATATTGAAAATTTGGATACTTACCATTTGCAAATCCAAAATTCTTCAAATTCGAATGTGAGAAAATTTGAGAGAATTTTATTGAAATTTGGATACCTACAACTTACAAGATTTTTCATTATTTTTGAAACATAATTATTACATATCTAGAAATCTTTGCCTGAGTTATTGCATAAATTTTCAGCCTTGCAAGGAATCTTACAGCCTTTGGATCAGCTTTGCACATGAGTTTTGGGAATCTTGCAGAAGGAGTAAAAACATGTTTTACCTTGTTTTTTATAAGCATGTATATGTGTCTATTTTCCCCCCTTCTTTCTGAAATTTTCCCTTAAATAATACTAATGCCTAAACACAATGTATAGTTGTACATCCTAAGGATGTAAGGGCAAACATCTTATTTTGTCAGCATGATAGCCCGTATGGGTTATTTGCGTGACAATCAACATTTGGGCATTCATTTATCATACACTGTCGTGGATTAGGCCAAAATATGAATCAAATTCTAATTTTAGCCCTACTAATCATGGATTCGAAAACTAATATAGGGAAAGGACGAAAAAGCCCCTAGTTCATAAGCCATACGTCATCTCATCACAGGGCTCTATTTAACTTTCATATGGTGTACATGCCTCTAATCTTCATCCCATTCTTATTTTCTTCCTCCATAACACATCTTAGTACTTTGGCATACCCATAATCGCCCCTAAAATCAAATGGAATAATTTTATGAACAGTCACTTAGTTATCAAGCATAGGTGTTTACTAATCTTCATATGCACAACTGTGCACCTGATCATGTATAGCCGTGTATGAGTTCTTCACGATTGTGCTTGTCTTAGGGACAACTGTGCAATTCAATCCAGGGTGAAAAATTAGGCAACTTTGGTTGTATTTCACCAATTCTTTAACATCAAAACAATCCTTATAACATTTTACGATGCAGAACAACACAGAACAATTCATCATGAATCTTCATCATCTAACACTATTAGAGAAGCATAACTCAACATATTCACATCATATTTCCACTAATAAATAACATAAACAATACAACACTGCTAGATTCCTCTTAAAATAATCCTACATCATCCAATACTACGAAAAATTGTGAATTGAACGAATATTATTGATGAAAAGTTGCATAATATATATTATTAATTACAATACATTTCAAAATAGAATCATAATCCTATAAAAATGGAATAAACGAATTCAATTGATTACAAAGAAAAATAATATACAACGAATCAGAAACGAATTAAAATTGAATTAGAATCAAATATATCATTTAACAAAGTAGACTAAGACGAGCCCCATGGAATACAAGTGCGATTACCATCCAAGGGAAGCATACAAGCAAGATTAAACTGTGAAGTAATAATCCAGTTGCATTCTCTGCAGTGATCTCTTTTGGAGTCGAAAATCTTGACTTGATGGGATTGGCCAGAAAATTGACAATTACAATACACCTTAGTTCTTCCAAAAGTCCCATCTCGAAAACGATAATTCGTAGTCTGATCTTTAGCAATTGTAATGGGATAAAGGTAATTTGGCGGCTGCAACCCGGTAACGAACTTGCATGTCAAAGTTATGTTCTCGCCAGTCATTTCCAAACCATTTTGGATATTTATTGTTCTGCTAGGTCGATGAAACTTAATCCAAGCAGCATTGCAAATAATCATGTATGGAGCAAACAGAATCACGAACAAGATAAGCCTGTTCAATGGATTCATGCTCGATACTGATTATTAGAAAGAGGAAAAACTGCAAGAATTAAGAGAAATTTTGATTCTGGCGAAAGTGATAGGGTGAAACTAAAGTATATATAACCCAATCTATGCTTAAATTGGTGTGGCTTCCGCTTTTGTCATGGCGCAAATAATGATCTTCCATTGATAAATTCAAACATACGGGTGAAAAAAATCTAAATGCATGTTTAGTATTCTTTGTTGTCATACTAAAAATATCTATAATATAAATATATGTATTAAATAATGCTATATGTGACATTGTTGAAACAGGTGTTGTAGTCTTGATCAACAAGGTGGAAAGTGAAAATCTATTTTACTTTGTTGAAAGAGGTATCCATATCATCTTGGAGAGTCAAAATAGTGATGTGGATATTTGACGAGGATATAGAAATAAATCAATAAAACTATCCGATCAACTGAATTATGCTATAAATTTTCTAACAACTAGTGTTATGTCACATCTGGTTGACCAAATTACATCTGATCGATCAAATTCTAGGTTTTTTAAAAAATTAAAACAGTTAGTTTTGTGCACAATTATAACTTTCCTCATTTTCCCTTATATAAACTTAATCAAATCCACTTAAGAACAAATTTTGCAACCAAGAAGTTTCATACATTTGTGAGCAAATTTTTATTGAGCTATTCACTTGCAAAATATTTTATTCTTCATCAAAACCCTGCTTATTCATTCTCTTGAATACACTTTTGTTGGGTTGTATCAAACTATAACTTTCATATTCACTCTTTGAAAGAGCTTCAAACTTTATTTTCTCATAAAATCCGTATTCAAAATAGTGAGGTTCACTCTTGGAGAGACTAGAGATCTCTAGTGAGAGAAAACGAGTTATAACATTTTTAAAGGTTAATAGAACCTTAGAAATTATTTGTACAGTGAAGAAAAGCTTGGTTAGGGTTTTGTCAACCAAGAATTAGTGAAATACTCCAGGGGAGATAGTTTGGAGGAGTGGACATAGGTTGGGTTGTGCCAAATCACTATACCTAACATGTTTGATTTTTTCATCCCTTAATCTTATATCTTGTATTATATATTATTTGAATGTATCGATTTTGAAATATTTTTTAATTCTTAAATTACATAAATTGTTTTAATTCTTAAATTTGGTAAAAATCTTTTTTAAATTGCTTAATTCACCCCCTTTAAGTCATTCGATCTTTCAGAATGGATGTTCATCATGTGAACAAGGAATCCTTCTTCTACCTGAAGGATGAATGAGCATTCATCGCCTTTTAGAATTCGCATACCTTATTGTCTTCTACGTTTTCCAACCAACACAACATAATCAATAGTTTGAAACTCAAGCCAAACAATCTCTAGATTCTAAACATGATTCTAATTTAGTGTAGTCCACAAACATCAACAAATCCCTTAGATCATCAAGTTATCAAGTCAAGATGCATACACCAATAACATCAGAGCACATTCAATCATCTCACAGCATAACTTTAAAGAAATCAATCTAAAAGGCCATCATACTTACTTGACTTTTGAAGTCAAGCTTTTCTTCATGTGGCTTTGATGATTTCAGTGATCCAAGCACCTCTCTTGTTCTTTTAGTCACTCAAGACACTATTTTCTTAATCGTTTGTTGCTACAATTGCAGTTTATGTAAAATAAAATGTGTAAGGTCTTGTTTCTTTTTTTTTCTAAATAGAACTAATGAACGTTATTCCTTCCTTCTGAACAGTCATTTTAGTAGTTATTTCATTAAAGAACGTCTCAAAAACACAGAGAACTGTATATCATCCAAATTCAAATTTGATGCATCAGATGAATAAACATGCACCCTTGTATGCATAGGCGTTCATCCCTCTATACTTAACCATTTTCATGTGCTCAACATGGGATGACTATTTTACCATTCATTATACACTCTTGTGATAAATGGACATTCAATAAATTCCAAAACAATTACATAATTAAGTCAAATAAATCTCAGAGGAAAAGAATGAAATGCCCTTGGACTAATCTGTGGGTATTACACATACTTTGTCTTTGGGTGTGCCCACATCATGGATACTCCTTCATGTTAGGCCAAAAAATCTAAATCTATGTCCTGTAGGTATTGGTTTATCTCAATTCTTTTGAAATATTCTAATCCTTATTAATACCCAATTACTCAAGACTCTCAACATCAACCTCCTCCATCTATCTCTATCTAGGTTTATCAAATACATAGACGAGCCCAAATCGTATCTCTGTCTTTTTAATGCACCGCTCAACACTTCAACAAACCTTAATTCTTATTTAAGATTAATTCAAATCCATATTAAGTATGGGTGTACATGGCCTAGTCAAAAGCATACATTATATCTCTATGTATGTATGCCCGTGAAGTCTTGAACATAAACATACATAAGATTTTAACTGGTACACTCGTGCATGGTCAAATGCACAGTTGTACATGCATAATGGTTAATGACCGTGTGTTTGACCGTGTGTAGGTGTACCAACTAAAATCTCATGTATGCCCACTTTCACAGCTTCACAAGCATATATGCATAATGGTCAATGTACATGTGTGACTATTTTGAATGCACGAGCATACATTACCTCATTCATTATTTATCGTCTTCTCTATTTAATCCTATGGTTTCTATTACCCTATTCAACCATGCATGGTTGTACATGTTTGGTGTAAGGGCATACGTGGTGTCAAAAATCGTTATCAAGCCATGGACCATCGTATATGCTCATCATGCATTCATTAATGATTAATCAAATTTTCAAAAAATATATGTACGAGCATGCACATGATGACGTATAAGCGTACACCCTTTTATTTTCAAGATGCCCTATGTCTATGCACTACCCTATTCAACCATGCATGGTTGTACATGCTTGGTGTGAGGGCATACGTGGTGTCAAAAATCGTTATCAAGCCATGGACCATCGTATATGCTCATCATGCATTCATTAATGATTAATCAATTTTTCAAAAAATATATGTACGAGCATACACATGATGATGCATAAGCGTACACCCTTTTATTTTCAAGATGCCCTATGTCTATGCACGACCATGACCAATAATGCACGGTCATGCATGATAATATGGAAATAGTTTCCAAACCATTCTTAGTCCTTTTTTTTCTCAAATCAAATGAAGAACACACAATTTTCTACATCCTATACATGAATTTCGAAACATAAGTTTGTAGTATTTTTATAAAATGCTAATCACATCTATATCAAAACTCATACATGCTGATTTTTGGATGCACATACGTAAACTTAGCTAAATTAAAGAAGTATGTAAATAATCCATAAATTGTGTCAAGCTCAACAATCCAGGCAAAAGGATCATATCCCACTTATCTAGATGCCATGCAAGAAGAATTGTCAACTATTCTTTCTCCTTCCTTTATTCGTCATAACTTTCATTCGCAACAGAATTCTTCACTTCAATAATTAGACAATTCGGCTCTCCCAAGAAATCTCTCTTTCTTTTCATTTTAGCAAGTAGTGATTTTAGGTTTTCTAAGGAAGATATATATATATATATATATATATATATATATATATATATGGTGTGTATGTATGTATGTATGTATGTATTTGATTTTCCCCAATTGTTTTAAAAATTTTTTACACATAACTTATATGCACAAACACAATGTATAGTCGTACATCTTTAGGATGCACGGGCATAGATCTTTTTAGTTTATTAAAGTGGTAGCTCGTGTTGGTTGTTTATGTGGCAATCAACTTATGAGCATGTATTCACCATACATGGTCATGCATCAAGCCAAAATATCAATCAAGTTCCAATTTTAACCTTACTAATAATGGATTCAAAAGCTAATCCAGGAGAAAGATAAAAATGCTCTTGGAACATATCTAAAGGTGTTACATTACATGTCCTAAATCTTAGGTTTCATAGGTGACACTTCATTTGGCAATTAATAGGAATTCTTTTTCGCTCACATGTGTTCTTGAGGTATCTATTCCCACATGTGTTCCACAAGATCTTCCTGTTCCTGTGGACACCCAATTACCCAAAACTATTATTTTATTAATCTCATATTTTTTCTCATAGCAAGGATATACTTTTTAAGTTCTAGTTCACGAGCCATAAGTCATCTTATCATAAGGCTTTATTTAACTTTCACCTAGTATACATACCTCTAATCTTCATGCCCATTCTATTATCTCTCCTCAACACATCTTAGTTCTTTGATGTACCCATAATTGTCCCTAAAATAAAATGAGATAATTTTATGAATGATCACTTAGTTATCAAGTACAGGCATGCACTAATCTTCATATGCACAACCATGCACTTAACCATGAACAAAGGTGTACCTGACCATGTATAAACTTGCATGAGTTCTTCACGACTTTACTTGTCCTAAAGACTACTGTGTTGTTTTTAAGGTCTTCCTTAAAAACAAGAAAAAGAAGGTAGCTGAAACCTCTACTTCAGGTATGTTTGTCATTAACATAAATTATTCTCCTTGTTCATCCAAGGTTGTAGACACAGGATGTGGTACTCATATTTGTTCTAATATGCAGGAACTGCGACACAGTAAATTGTTTGCCAAATGAGAAGTTAACCTATGAGTTAAAAATGGAGCACACATTATTGCATTAGGCAAAAGAATTCGTTATCTTACGTTGCCTATTGGGCTTATTTTAGAATTAAATAAATGTTATTATGCTCTATTTCTTTCTAGAAATTTAATTTATGTGTCTATTTTAGACAAGGAAAGATATTCATTTTTGATTGCTGGTGGTACTATAACCATTAGCTTTAATAATATTCTTTATGGAATGACTAATTTGCATAATGGTTTTGTACATTCTAAAACTAGATAATGAAATTCTCAATGTGTAAAATAATAAACATTTGTAAACAAACAAACTGAATACCACATATCTATGGCATTGTAGGCTAGGCCACATAGGACCAAAATTCATATCAAGACTTTTTGAACAAAGAGTTTTGCAATCATTTGACTTTCAATCTTATGATGATTGCAAATCATGCCTATTTGGTAAGATGTCCAAAACACCTTTCATTAAACATAGTGAAAGGGTGACTGAACTATTAAGAATCATTCATAGTAATGTGTGTGGAGCCATGACAGTGCATACTAGATATGGGAAAACCTACTTGATCACATTTGTTGATTACCTCAGTAGATATGGCTATGAGTTTTTTTTTTTTAAACATAAGTCTGAATGTTTTGATAAATTTAAAGAATTCAAGAATGTGGTAAAGAAGCAGTTTGGGAAACAAATTAAAATCTTTCGAAGCGACTATATAAGTAAATACCTAAGTGTTGAATTTAGAGAATATCTGAAGGAACATAGGATAATCTCTCAACTCACCCCTCTTAGTACACCACAACATAATGATGTATTTGAATAGAGAAATATGATCAAGTCTATGATGAGTTTTATAGATCTACCTATGTCTTTTTAGAGACATGCCTTAGGTAATGTTGCCTATACACTGAACTGTGTCCCATATAAATCTATGGATAAAACTCTATATGAGTAGTGGACTAGGCAAAAACCCAATCAAGAATAGTTAGGGATTTGGGGTTATGAAGCTTATGTCAAGAAATTGACTTCAAACAAACTGAACATTAAGTTTAAAAAGTGTATCTTTATAGGGTAGCTGAAAAAAACTAAAGGATACTGTTTTTACCACTCGAAAGAGCGAAAAGTCTTTATTGCTCATACAAGTGTGTTCTTTGAGAAAGAATTTATTCTCAAAATGACCAATATGAGAAGGGTGAACTCGATGAAGTTTTTATGCCATAAGATACCACTAATGTTAGATTGGATGATATATCATCATAAATGGTTAATCATAAGAAAATTCCTTAAGCTCGAAAGGAATAACCTCTGAGCATATAAGAGCTAATAGATCTACACAAGTATGTCATGAACCAGAAAGATTTGGTTTTCTTATGACTCAACACGATAACGTATCGATCATCTCTGGTGACAAACCTAAGACTTATGATGACATTGTCTCGAATCTAAATTATGATAAATGGTTAGATGTCATAAAATTTGAAATAGACTTCATATACCAGAACCAAGTATAGACTCTAGTGGATGCACCTAAAGAAGTAAAACCCATAGGGCGCAAATGGGTTTTCAAAAAAAAACTAACATGCAAGGTAATGTGCATACTTATAAAGCACGACTTGTTGCCAAAAGTTTTAATCAAAAATATGGAATTGACTATGATGAAACCTTTTCGTCAATCACTATGTTTAAGTCGATTAGGATTATCTTTACTATTGTTACATACCATGACTATGAAATCTTTCAGATGGATCTCAAAACTACCTTCCTAAATGCTAACCTTGTAGAGGACGTCTATATGGCATAACCTGATGGTTTTGTTCTTGTTAGATAAATTAATAAAGTATGCAAGTTGTAAAAGTCCATTTGTGGGCTAAACAGACTTCTAAAAGTTGGAATATTCGTTTTGATGAACTTATATGAGAGTTCGATTTTATCAAAAATGAAGATGAGTCGTATATGTATAAGAAGGTCAGTAGGAGTGTAATTGCATTTCTAGTATTGTGTGTTGACAACATCTTGATTATTGGAAATGACATACTAAAATTGTAATTGGTAAAGGCTTGGTTATTCAAGTGTTTTTCCATGAAAGACTTAAAAGAAGTAGTTTATATTCTTAGGATTAAAATTTACTAAGATAGAGAGCATAGACTACTGGACCTAAGTCAAAACACGTATATAGACAAGGTATTTACTAGATTTAATATAGAGAAATACAAGAAAGGATTTCTACCCATGTCTCATGATGTATATCTTTCAAAAAATATGTGTCTATATACAAAATCTGAGAGAGATAAGATAAGTAGGATCTCATATGCTTCAACTATAGGATCAATTATATATGTCATGCTATGTACAAAGATTGATGTCTTATATGCCTTGAGCGTTTATAATAGATATTAATTTGATTTAGGTGAAAAACATTAGATGGTTGTCAAGAACATTCTAAAGTATCAGATGCATTCTTAGTTTATGGTAAGGAATCTGAATTCACTATAAAAGGCTATAGTGATGCCAATTTTCAAACTAATTGAGATGGTTATAAATCTCAATTTGGGTTTGTGTTTAGTTTGAATACTTGTGTAATTAGCTGGAAAAGCTTCAAGCAAAGTATAGTGGTTGATTCTACAATAGAGTCCAAGCGCATTAACCTTTCAAAAGTGGTAAAAAAGGTTGTATAGATCAAAACGTTTGTGATAGAACTTGGAGTGGTTCCAAGCACTACTAAGTTAATTGAGCTCTATTGCGACAACAATGGAGTGATTGCTCAAGCAAATGAGTCATGGTTATATCAAAGGTCCAAACACATACTCAAACTATATCATTTGATCCAAAAGATTATTCAGTGAGGTGGCATATAGATAAAGAAGATTGATATAAATAATAATTTGGTTGACCCATTAACAAAGCCTCTATCGCAATAGAAGCATGACAAGCATGTAATAAGATTAGGCATTAGATACATGACCAATTGACTATAACATAAGTGACAGATTGTTATGATAGATGCTCTAAAGCCAATTAATTTGACATTTGTAATTGTAATTTATCTCATTAATTAATAAAAGGATTTACAGTTATTTAGTTCATATGTTTGTTTATTATATGATTGTGTGAATAAGTTGCCTTTAGAATAGTAGAATTGCAACTAGGGGATTAGATTATTGAACATGGGAACCTATACAAACATTAGGTGACCATTCGAGAAATGTACATAATCCTATATTATAATAACCAAGGGCATATGTAATGGTGATAGAATTATTATAATGTTAAGTGACCCCACCGAAAGGTGGCGATAGTTCTCACGTGTCAAAGTTGTTTATTGATGACTTGGTGTAACACATAGGTGTACATTGTAGATGTGTTCATCAAACTGACCATACCAGAGGATATCTATATGGATGGTTGCTCTAGTGGCCATGACGCTTTACTAGAGGCCAATCTTGTTCTGGGTCTAAATTTTATCTAAATTCAAATATTATCGATTCAATAAAGAGTGTATGGGTTACACATATTAAAAGATTGATACAAACCAAGGGGTAAGGATTGTTTGACATCAATCTTGAGATCATGGAAAGAGAGAAATGTAACAATGTGTTTTGACTGGAATCATTTTGTGTGCATGGTTTTGGTTAGACCGACTTAAAAGTCCAATCGAGTAAGGCCAAATGATGAATGTGAGTCAACTAGCTGAGTTATCTTGTGGGTAAGGTGTTTTAATTAAACAAAGATTCTTCAAAGTCCTTGTTTGATATAAAGTTAGATTGAGTTGGAATCCTAATTTAACTAGGATTCTTATGCATTAAAATTTTCAATAAATTAAGAGTCTTAATTTAATAAGAACTCTTAGACACATTATCACCTAAGTAGTTAAAGTCCTAACTAACTTAGGATTCATGCACACCTTATAAATAAAGGTGTTTAGCTTGAGTCAAATTTTTTAACAGAATAATCCTAAACACACATCTTTACACCTAGAATCTTGTTGATACAAGCTTGTATTATCATGATCTAATTTCTAAGATCCAATCAAGAGAAACCTTAGTAGCCTTTTTTCTAGATCTTCTCCCATTTGTGCTTCATATAGATACCAAGGTGCCACCACAAAAAGGTTGGATAGTGATCTTTACATAGCCAAGTGAACTCTTAGAGGAGCTAACAATTTCTAAACACCTTATGTGTGTTCAATATGTTTATAGCTAGTTTTTAGGATTTTTGATATTTAAAAAAAAAAATTAATTTCAATACACTACCAGTTAATGGCGCCCCAAAGCCCTACAATACAAGTCATCAATGACGACAAACCTAAGACCTATAACAAGGTTGTTTCAAGTCCAGATTCTCATAAATGGTTGGATGTCATGAAATTTAAAATAGACTTGATGTGCCAAAACCAAGTATAGACTTTGGTGGAAACATTTAAAAGGGTAAAACTCGTATGGTGCAACTAGGTTTTCAAAAAGAAAATTGACATGAGAAGTAATGTGCATACCTATAAAGCACGACTTGTTGCCAAAGGTTTCATTCAAAAGCATGGCACTAACTATGATAAAACTTTTTCGCTAATTGTTATGCTTAAGTCTATTAGAATTATGTTTGTTATAGTTATGTACTATGACTATGAAATCTTTTATATGGATGTCAAGACCACCTTTCTAAATGGTAACCTTGTAGAGGACGTCTATATAGCATAACCTAGTGGTTTCATTCTTGCTAGATAGGTAGAGAAGGTATGCAACCTGTAAAAGTCCATAAACAGTCTTTGAGAAGTTAGAACATTTATTTTGATGAAACTATTTGAGAGTTCGATTTTGTTTAAAATGAAGATGAGTTATGTATGCATAAGAAGGTCAGTGGGAGTGTAATTACATTTCCAATATTGTATGTCAATGACATCTTGATTATCGAAAATGACATACCAAACTTACAGTTAGTAAAGACTTGGTTATCCAAGTGTTTCTCTATAAAAGACTTAGGAGAAGTAGCCTACATTCATGGGATCAAAATTTACAAAGATAGATAGCGTTGACTATTGGGCCTAAGTTAAAGCACGTACATAGACAAGGTATTAACTATATTCAATATGGAATAATCTAAGAAAAGATTTTTGCCTATGTCCCATAATGTATATCTTTCGAAAAAGATGTATCCATGTACAAAATCTGAGAGAGATAAGATTAGCAGGATCTCATATGCTTTGACTATAGAGCAGTCATGTACGTTATGCTATGTACGATGATTGATGTTTCATACCCTTTGAGCGTTTGTAGTAGATATCAATCTGATTTAGGCAAAAACACTGAATGATAGTTAAGAATATCCTAAAGTACTTGAAAAGGATTAAGGATGCATTCTTAGTTTATAAAGGGGAATCTAAACTCACTATAAGAAGCTATAATAATGCCCACGCAAAATATTAAGGATGCATTCTTGGTTTCCAAACTAATCAAGATGATTATAAATCCCAATCAAGATTTGTCTTAAGTTTGAATAGTGGTATAGTTAGCTAGAAAAGCTTCAAACAAAGTACAATGGTTGATTATATAATAGAGTCCAAGTACATTGCCTTTTTAGACGCGATAAAAGAGGTTGTATGGATTAAGAAGTTCATTACTGAACTTGGAGTGGTTTTGAGTATCACCAAGCCAATTGAGCTCTATTGTGACAACAATAATGCAATTGTTTAGGTAAAGGAGTTATAGTCTCATCAAAGGTCCAAGCACATACTCAGATAATATCATCTAAGCTGAGAGATTGTATAATGAGGTGATATATAGATAGCAATGATTGATACATATGACAATTTGGTTGACTCATTGACAAAGACTTTACTACAACAGAAGCATGATAGACATATAGCTAAGCTAAATATTAGATATATAACTGAGTGGCTATAGTGCAAATAAGAGATTATTATGGTAGATGTCTTAAAGCCATTCAAATTTAACATTTATGGATGAAATTTTATATTAATAATTGATAAAAGATTTATTGTTATTCAATTCATATGTCATCTATTTATATGATCATATGAATAGCATGCCCTTGGAATGGTAGAACTATGATGAAAGGATTAAATGACCAATCGTGATAACCTTATGTACATTTTTAATGGTCATTATAGAAACGTCCATAATCTAGACATTATAATGAACAAGGGTATGTGTAATGATGATGAGATTATCATAGTGTTAAATGACCCCACTAAAAATGGTGACAGGTCTTCATTGTCGAAACTGTTGCAAATGGCTTAGTACAACACATAGGTACATGTTGTAGACATGTTCATCAAGCTAACCTGACCAAAGGATATCCATATAGATGGTTACTCTAATGTCTATGGAATAAATCCTTTGAACACTGCAGGTGCATGTAATCCTTTGACTTGAGGTCACCAAACCCATCTTATGTAAAGATCGATATGGTTCGACATTACCTAAGATGTCGCTATAATTGGGGTAATTATAAAGATAATAATCAGCCATATTATGAGATACATGAAGTCTATAATTGATCAATAAATGATTTATCACTCTTGAGCATAGAAGAAGATATCTCATATAAAAATACTGAATAGTATTTTTGACAACTTTAATTTGTGGCCATTATAGATGAGGTTATAACCTAATCAATGTTAGTCATTGATGTCTATTCGTTCATACCGAAAAACTATTGAGATAAACATATTTTTATGTCTTAGTGTCGAGAGATATTAGTTAACATAATGATTGAATTGCATGTAACTATGATATTGTAAAAGCTTAAGAGATGTCTACTGACATTCTGTCATTTGGGTGGCCATGATACTTTACTATAAGCTAATCATGATCTATGTTTGAATTCAGTTTAAATCTAGACATTATCAATTTGATAGAGAGCATATGGATCACACATATAACAAGGTTAATTCGAACCCAGAGATGAGGATTATTTGGTGATAATCCTGGTGTTTAGAGAAAGAGAGAGAGAAATCTTTGAAAAAATGGGTATGTCTATTTAAGTAGAAGAACCCAATTGACCACACTTTGACCAAGATAAACCTGGTGTGCATAGTCTCGATTGGCACCATGGAAAATAGAAAGCATGGCACAGCTAGACAAAAGATTATCTAGTCGTGCAAGACTTAAAGACATATCAGATAGCACATCTGTGATACCACCTTTGCATGTGTGTGTTAAAGGTGTTGGGCTTGTTTAAAATTCTTGTCATACTCAAACATCTACACATATATAAAGTGTGCATTAAAATAAACAAAATAGATACATATCATAAAAAACCCTAGCTGCAAGGTTTTTTATTTTTTGCCTTCTCCTGTGAACACATTAGTCTAGTTAGAGAGACTTAACAACTTCTTCACCTAGATTGCTTTTCTCATATTCATGCTCTGTATGGATACGAACGTACTGCCTCTTGAGGGTTAGATAATGTTTAGTGTCAAGCTATGTGAAGTTTTGGAGGAACCACTAACACAAGTATAAATCTAAAACACCTTATATGTGTTTTGAATGTTTATTAATATAAATGTTCTAAAATGGGTATCTTGTTTAGGGTTTTCATGTTTGTATGATTTTTAATTTTTTAAACTTTGTTGCACTATCAATTATCGACACCTTGAAAACTTTACAAATATTTCATTTAACATTAAATTTGTTTTCCCTAACTAACTTACATTGCAAAATGAATCAGTATTTAGCTCTCAATCCTTATGAAATTGGTATCTTAAGCATTACTTGATGACTCATACACTTGCGAGTGAGACACAATAATAAGAAATGTTAAAGTGTTCTTACTGAAGGTGATCTTCTTGAATGAAAATATAATACCATTCATTGAATGTAGTGGATTAGCAAGAATGTAAAGAAGTGATGAAAGACTGGTACTTTTGACCAAACCATTATCAACATACTCCACAAAAGGAAATCTAGTTGTAGCAAGTGAGTCATATACAAACTTGACATTAATGAGATAATCAACAATTATCTAATTAGAAGTTTTCTAGAAAGTGAACAACTCATCACCGATAGACCAAAGATGAATCCCAAAGATTGGATTCATATGTTGGTAAAAAAAGACTATGTTTCACTAGTCGTAGCATAGGGAAGTAACAAAGATTGAACAATGGTGGGTAAAGTCATATATTTGATCCAATTTAAAACTAGTCTATCAATACACAACCAATGAGTTTGAGGCAGACTAAAAGTGTCAAGATGAAGTAATTACAATTATATTTTTCCCTCTAATACTATGAAGAAAGTATAAGAGGACAATTATATTTTTCCCTCTAATACTATGAAGAAAGTACAAGAGGACATTAACCCGTCTACTACTATAAAGAATTGCAATTAAATGAATATTATTGATGAAACGTTGTACAATATATAGCATTAAAATACACTCCCAAACAGAGTCATAATCCTATGAAAATGGAATAAACGATTTACAATTGATTACAATTAAAATAAGGAAAAATAATATACAATGAATCAAAATTACATCAATAGCGTTATATTTACAAATAATATGTACAACTTTGTATATAAACAATAACATATCATCATGTGATTTGATTGTTTCAAATTAAAGATAAAACACCCAATCATGTTGTAACATTTTATTGTTTGTACACAGTTTTGTTGATCAAATATTTCATTTAAAAAAAAAAAGATTAAGACAAGCCCCATGGAACACAAGTGCGATTACCATTTAGGGGAAGCAAACAAGTAAGATTAAATTATGAAGTAATAATCCAATTGCATTCTCTGTAGTGATCTCTTTTGGAGTCAAAAATCTTGACTTGATGGTAATGGCCAGAGAACTGACAATCGCTATACAACCTAGTTCTTCCAAAAGGCCTATCTCAAAGACAATAAGTCATAGTTCCATCTTTAACAATTGTGACAGGAGTAATGTTTTCTAGGTTGTACAACCCAGTAATGTACTTGCATGTCAAAGTAATGCTCATTTCCAAACCATTATGGATATTTACAGTTCTTTTGGGTCGATGGAACAAATAAGCATTGCACATAATCATGTATGGAGCAAGCAGAATCATGAACAAGATAAGCTTGTTCAATGGATTCATGCTCAATACTGATTATTAGAAAGGGGAAAATCTTCGAGAATTGCGAGAAAAATTTTGATTTTGGCAAAAATGATAAGAGAGAATCCAAAGTATATGTAACTAAATCTATCCTTAAATTAATCTATTCTCAAATAAGTGTTGTGTTTCCGCTTTAGTTGTGTAAAAAATGTTCCATTAATAAATCCAAACATAAGGGTAAAAAAATCTAAATGCATGTTCAGTATTCTTTGTTGTCATACTATATATATATATATATATATATATATATATATATATATATATATATATATATATATATATATATATATATATATATTATAAATAATACTATATGTGACATTTTTGAAACAGGTGTTGTACTCTTAATCAATAAGGTGGGAAGTGAAAATCTATTTTATATTATTGTAGAAAGAGGTATCCATATGGTCTAGAAGAGTCAAAATAGTTAGGTGGATATCTAAATAGGATATAGAAATATATATGAGGCTAGAAGATACAATTGGAAACAACATTTATACTAACTTAAACCTTCTCAGGAAATGTCTACCAATTGTGATGACAACATTTTGTGTTTGTAATAGTTGTGGATCTGGGGTGCAATTTCTTTCTTTTTCTTCCTGATTATGTTGAGTAATTATATACATTTTTATGTATGTGAAAAATATGGATAAGAATATTACAAAAGCTCTCAAGGTAAGGATATAAATTGAAAAATAAAGGGATAACCAAGTTAATGATAAAACTTATAGAAGTCGTGCGGCTACTTGCTATTTTATGCTAGTTATGCTTCCATAAGTTCATGGATTGGTATGCCATTATAGCATATTTAACCAAAACAATCCTCTATTCTATCATTTATGGATTGTTATGCCTTTAGAGCATAAGGAAAAAATCTATATTCAATCACTTTTTTTCCTTTTATTTATATTTTTTGTTACTGAGAAAAAGCACAACCAACATATGGTATTGTTATGTTTTTTTTTTCCACTCGGCATTTCCCTTTAACGTCTTTTTTTCTTTTCTCGTGCTCTTTTTTTCACGTTAATGCAAATTTTGTCTTGTGCTTTGCTTTTAATGTTCGACTTAGTATTCTTTTTTTAAATTATTTCAAAGGATAGGCAACACAACAGAGTGATAAGAACAGTCAAGACACACCGTCACTTAATTTAAACCTATGGTTATTGGGTGATTTAAGATGAATTGTTTGTTTAACTTAGCTTAGGGTTTGGTGGGTTTCAAATTAGATTTCAATATAATGTAATTCTTTTGATTTATTTATGTGTTCTTATGGTACTTTCCATGCTATGTTGCCATAATGTGGGTTTACTATGTTTTTTCTCATATATTTATTGTTGTTTTGTAGTTTGTGATTTATCGTATTTTTGGAAAATGTTTAGGAGTTTTAATTATAACATACTATTATTGGAATAGTTTTGAATTTGCGATGCAGATTCTTGTTTTTTTTCATTACAATTGTCTAATTTTCATTTTGATTAATTTGTGTAATTATACTCAGGTTTATTTATGATCTTGCAGAAACTGGACATGAGCTCTAAGGGTGGAGGAACATCCAATGATTTTTGGAGCATAATTTGTACCATCAATTCTCTCATTATCAAGGTACATGACCTTACTAAGAATCTCCAAAACTTGTGCCTAAAATAACCAAAATCTAAGTTTTTGGATAAACTCCCTATTTTTGTCAGTTGTAACATGTAATACCCTCAGGTATATTTCAGACAATTTTATATCTTTTAACCCTACTTTGAGACATTTACAAGTTTAAATATACATGTCCAAATGAATATGGTTATATATATATAACAAAAAAAAAAGAAAAAGAAAATAAAAAAGAAAGAAAGAAAAGAAAGACTAATATATAAATGGATAAAAGACAAAAGTTAGGAATTCTCATCTCTTATCTCATCCTTTCTAGAAGCTCAGCCTTCTCCATGTTTTTTTCTTTGTTTTTTGAAGAAAAAGGAAGGATTTGAAGAAGTTTTGGAAGACAAGTAAGGAAAGACAAGAAGAGGAAGCACTTTAGAAGCCTTGGTTGTTTTGGTGATAAGAGAAGGAAGACAAAGAGGAATGAGCCAACCTAGTAAAGATTGGCTTAAAACAAGGTAAGGGGTATTATCCTTGATGTGTTTCATGTTTTATGCTTTTGGTTCATTGGCTCTATGTTATAAATGATGATTTTGAAGTTGAGAAATGTTGTTTTGCCATTTGGGGTATCTATGTGTGTGATTTTGTTCATGGCAGAAAGCTGGATAATATTTATAGTTTTACCATTGAATTCGTCCCACTTTTTGACTATCGTATCTGATGAATCATGCGTGCTATTATAACTTGTTGGAAAGCTCTTTGAATCCTGTTTTCAATAATATATAGCTTGTATAAATTAGAGACCGTTTGGATTGTTAAATTGTATGAAAAAGAAGGCTGCCTACTAAATGAACAGTCCCATGAACAGTATTTCACAGTTTTTGGAAAGAAAGAAAGAAAGAAAAGGAGGAGAAAAAGGAAAGGAAGAAAGGAAATGAAAGAAAGGAGAGAAAAAGAAAAGAAAGAAAAGTAATTTGAGGTTTAACATTCAGGGGTTGTCTCAAGAGTATGGTCTGGTGAGTTATGGATAGTTTTAGATGGAAGCGAGATTAGTAAGATATAATACATGCATGCATGCTATGAACTATGAGGGGGCACTATACACTATATCGCCCGTAGTAGGGCATGTCCATAGTAGGACATAGACTCCTAGTAGGGTCTACTTGCAGTAGAGCATGCTCGTAGTAAAGCTCAATTTAGATTCAAAAATGGTGTAGTGAGAGAAAGGAATAGAGCTCGAGCTTAAAAAAGTGCCAAATACCTATAGGCAGCTTCCAGAAAGTATCAAATAGACATCAGATGGGATAAAGTATGACCCAAAGAGCAAAAAATGAACTAGATTATCCCCTTGATTTCTTATGGAGGTTATGATGTGAGATTGAGTCCCCAATAGTGAGTTAGAACAGGAAATGAGATAGTTTATTTAATTGTTTCCCCTTACTGAGTGTTATTATCTCTCACTTCCTTTTCTTTCATGATTGCAGGTATAGGTGATTGAGGTAGCTGCGAGGCAAGGTCAGGTCAGTGAAGATAAATCCGACTGGAGTAAGTTATCTCTGGTTTATATTACATGTATACAGTCACATGTTCTTATTGACTTTTAACCTTTTTGAGATGATTGTATAGTTGTATATGATTACTCTATGTTTTTAGATGTTTTCAGATGAGTTTTCATATGAGATATATACATCTTTTGTTCGCTTCCAGATTTTCAGTTTTCTTAGAATAATTTTTAAATAATTTTAGTAATGAGTTGAGTTCAAAGTAGTTTTTTTAAAAAAAGAAAAATAGACGCTCCGAATACTAATTCATAAAATTTCTCCTTCGATAGGTAGTACTTCTGGGGAATGATGTTACATAACACACGAGACTTGAGTTTAGGGAGCACTCCACAATCTTTTGGGCATTTTTTACACCATCCATCCTATCACAAGTCAAGGTGGATAACCTTAATGAAAATCCCTAAATATTATGCCCAAAACCAATCGAAAGTCATGCTTTTCAAAAAACCCTAATTTATGTGGGCTATATAACATGAGCTCCAAGGGTGGGTGAATGACCAGTAATTTTCAAGGTGTTTCTCACAGCATCCACCCTCTTACGAGTTAAGGTAGATGATCTCACTATGAATTCCTAAAATATATGCCTAAAAGTGACTAAAATTCATGTTTAAAACAAAACACCCTATTTTTGTGGAATACTAAAATTCCTAAAATTCATGTCTAAAATTCCTAAAATACTAATTCAGGATTATGATGATTCAATTACTGTCCAAACATCTATTACTACTTCTTCTCTACCAACTTGGTGACATTTAAGAATTTATTTTTGTTAAAAACAATTAAACATGCCAAATAAAATTCTGTAAATTACAGTAAACATAAATTTGTGTACCCGATTTTAAGTTTGCAATGAAGTCTATTCGAATATGATGCAAGGTGTTGATGTGAGTCATTTCCACAACTCTGTTTGCCTCACATACTGTATTCTTATTTGGGAGACTTGATCTTTGTGTTTATGGTTTTTTGATAAAAGAAGAAATCTTTTCTTTTGTAAAAAAAATAACACATTCTTATTTAGGGGAGGTAGTTTGGACATTTAAATAGATGTCAAACTGCCAATAACTCTCTTACATTAACTACCTTTGGTAGTTACAATAAACTGGATCAAGTCAACCTGTTATGGGTAGACTTAGACCTAATATCTTCCACTCACACATAACAAAAGACCCGAACCAAATACTTTAGCCACAAAAATCCTATATAGTAGTATATTTCATACTTGCAAATGTGTCTTGTGAGCACCTTGCACTTAAGAGCTAAATACTATGCATTTGTTAGGAATAACATAGTTGTTTCAACCCAAATAAAATAAAATAAAGCGTTAGACTCGTAACATCTCAAACTTACTCGATACCACTAGCTCCTTTTAATCTTTCATTTGTCATTGTATTATTTTCCTATGTTTTCATGATCAAGTCCATTATCTCATATGAGTGACATGATCGGTTAGCCAATGGACACACATAATACACATAAGTCTTCCACTTCTAATCAAAATTCTCAATTTAAACTTAGTTATTTTTCTAGTCATGTTTCATAGATCGAATCGTATGTGGCTATAAGTGTTAAGTTAAAATAGCAACACTAATATTAAACATCAAATAACAATAAAAAGTCAAAGGATACTAACATGAGGTAATCCTCATAAAGTCTCATACAACAAGGAAGTAGGGATTCATCCTCTCACTACTTTAATTGGTCGTCTTACTTATGCACACATGGTATGAATCATGTGCTACAATATATATTTTCTCAAATGTCATTCACAACACTGCACAGATTTTAGTTCAATCGTTACACCTAACATCTCTAGTTTTTAATCATCTTTATACTTACAAGTATTTATCCAAATAAAGAACTCAAATCTAGCATTCATAAGTTGTTTAGACGTGGAGAATCTAAATCGGTCATTTTCAAATATATCTATCTATGACCTTATCTTAATCAATCATCAAGAGGACATTTTAACTTTGATAAATCTTTTCTTGAGAAATTTTTCTCCCATTGGCATGTTTTCTCAACATCATTTTTCTCAAGAATAATGTCTCATCTTTGCTCGTTCTATCAGTGTCAAAGGCAATTACTCGTGTAAATGAGCCAATCTCTAATTTGTATGACATTACAATCTGGTTAAGCTAAAAACAGTATGTATGCAACGAAAACCTAAGAATTTCAAGACGCAAGATCAAATACAAAATAAACTTGAATTCATTGTTTTTGCTATTGTGTCACCAATACAATATATAAGCTCAACAATTTATCAATTATAGTTTATGTAATCCAAGAGATTTAACAAGATATATTTTTCTTAGAACAATCTCGATCAAAGGATCAACAACCATACAATGAGTAAAATTATATTTACGCTCATTTCCCTCTTGAAAATGAAATCTTTTAAAACATTATGTTTAGTATCGATATGTTTGATTATCCCATAACAGTCGGGATCATTTATTTTAACAAATAATTATTGTTCTAACAATATCGTTATGTTTGCTCAATTAACAAAAGTTCGAGTCAATATCACTATTTTATCTCATGAAAAGTAGTGGATGACTTGGATCTATGCATATCACTAATAAGATTTGCTATAACCATGGGTGATGAAAGGATAGTAAAAAGAGTAGGCATTTGAATAAGCTAAAATTGTATTCCCAAGGCATAACGATAATCTGAATTTTTTTCCCTTTTAAATTAGGCAACATTGACATAATCTTGGGTATGGAGTGGTTGTGTATATTAGGAGAAATGAAGGTGAATTGGAGATTGCAAGCAATAAATTTTGATTAGGAAGGTAGACGAGTACAAGTGAGAGGGGATGTTTCCTTATCTAAATTTGAGACCTCTTTGAACTTTATAATTAGTTTTCTAAAGACAGGGGAAGAAGGATTTTAAGTAAAATTAAAAGAGTTGGGTGGTATTGGGGAATTTTTTTAGCACTTGTAGGAACCGTTGGAAATATTAAACTATCATTATTCCAAAATAAAGAGCTATAAATCTTTGTCAAATAGGGAACTTACCTAATTTTGAATAGTCATGAGAGACCTTCACATCATTTGAACAACTCTTTCCTAACTTCCACCTTGAGGACAAGGTGTTTTTCAATGGGAGGGGTAATGTTAGAACCCACATTTATATGAAGAAAAATAAAACGAAGCAATTATCTCTCTTTACACATGGCAACCTTGGAATGGAAAGCAAGTGGAAATTTCAACATCTCTTGGCCTTCCACAAACAAAAATTGATGCCAATTATAAGGAAAAAGAAGATGAAGCATCCCTTGGCCTTCCATAAACAGAAAGTGATGGAAATTATGAGGAAAAGGAAGCAACAGGAAAATTAATGGTAATTAATAAGGATGAGGAAGTAACATGAAAACAAAAATATAAAAGGGAGTGAAGTGCAACAAGCTAGAGGGAGGAAAGATAATCTGAAGAAGCTAGAGGGGAGTTGTAGATCTCATAAAAATTTGGTTGGGGATTTTCAGATCTCATAAAAATCTATTTGAAGAGTTGCATTACTTAACAAACTTCTGCAGGTGGTTTGTTGTTTTATTTGGTGTGTTTTTTTGTAAGTGAGTTTATGATCTTTTGATGTATCTTGTGTAAGGTAAATTGTTTTAATTTGATGAGTGTTTCTTGTACAGCAACTTGTATTACAAGTATTCAAAAAGCTTATAATGGAAGTGTTTTGGTTTGGTTTTCTATTGAGTGAGAGAGAGACATGTTGCACAATCCATATTGTAAATTTCTTTTTCATTTTTTGTCAATCATTACAATTTATTTGACTTATGAACCAAAACCTTGTTGGGTTCCTAACAGATACTCTCAAGATCCTAATATTAGATGACTTACTTAATTCATGGAAGGTGAAACACTTATACTTTTCTATAACTTAAACCTTTGTATCGATCAAAGTAAGTCAAGACAAGGATTTGACTAGTCATATGAGCTAAATGTTATACAGTGCCTTTTCCCTATATCATTCAATTGTTAAATCATAACTAGACCCCATTGCAGGCTAATATATCTTACTACTAGTATTATATCCTATTGCAAACTACTACGTCCTACTGTGGGTGATGTAAGAACAAAATATCATGGGTATCCCCTCGTTTTGACCTACATTACACATATCCACTCATAAGAAAATGTAGCTTTATGTGCTAAACTAATTAAAATATGCTCATGGATAAGCATGCATGCATCTTAGGCCATTAACTCAATTCAAACTTGTAATAGCTTTCATCCCACTTGTCTTTCTCTATGCCTTTGTTTATGCGATTTGATTCTCTAGTCATGACTTAGTACTATTGCATGCCCTAAATGTCCTTACTATCCTTTAACACAACTCTATGTCATAGTTCGAAACTACTACGTACCCTATACATCCTTACTATCCTTTGGGATAACATTACTTATGGCTTAGGTTCATTACTTAGCTTAATTTGACTTTTCCTTATATGTACGATTATACATTGCTACTCTCATATCGTACATCATCTCCTTTCATGCACAGTTATCTACTCACAAGCAACTTTGGTCATGACTCAATGTACAGGTGTACGTGCTTAGGTACACGCATGTATATACCTTTGTCATGCATGCGTTCTTTTGGTCATGACATTATGTATGGGCATGCATGTCCTTATGCATGGTTATACATTCTTTACATTGAATAATCATTTTCTTCCTTATTATGGTCATGCTAAAACCATATGGGTATAATTGTCATTTTACTTTGCGAATGGTTGTACACCTTTTCTGTACGATCGTCTATTGAGACCTAGTCTATATGTCACAGATGAATGGATATGTATAATGGCAAACCTAGGATTTTTGCTAGGAGGCCTCTACAATTTTATCATTGTTAGGGTAGATGCGAATCAAGCCAAACCCTAACACTTTCTAGTTCAAGTTTGACTCGAGTTTGTTGAGTCAAAGTTAAAGGTAGCTCAAATTCAATTTGAATGAAAAATAGTTTAACTTGAGTTTGACTTGAGTTCATGGTTCGTCGCTTGAGTTCATGATTCATTGACACAATGATATCGTTTTAACCAATAATAGGCAAAATGACATTGTTTTAAGTAAATGCATTGTTTTTATAATTATTTGGCATAATTTTAATCAAGTTCAAAATGAATCAACCCAATTGTCTAGCTTATGAGCTAGACTGAGTTGAACTCTCTCTAACTCAAGTTTAGTCTAGTTAAAAAAATGTGTCGATTATCCCAACTCAAACTTGCTTGAGTTCGATTGAAACAAATTTGTACTAACACATCTTTTTAAACCGAGCCAACTTAGTTTAAGTCTAACCCTAGTCATTGTTTGCAAATCAACTAGTAATAACTTTTTAAAAACCACCTAATCTTGAGAAAATGAAATAATATAGTATCAAAAAAAAACAAATGAAATGAAATAATGCAATAACACATAATTTTTTACATGGATAACCTCTTCAATGAGATGAAAGCAAACCAAAAAAAAAATGATCCACTTAAATCCAAGTTAGGATGTTATACCCAAAGATCTACATATTTGAATGTCAATTATCCAAAGATAAAAGCAAGTTAAAATGATATACTTGAAAATCTTCAATTTAACACAATTTTTTACTTCGATATATTTTGAAAACGTTCAATGATATCTTTACTATGAACTGCGTAAAAACTTATATAATTTGATATATTCAAAATCTTAATTTTTTATTTAATATAACTTGGGTATTTTGTCAAAATTTCATATGCATTTTTTATATGAAAATATGTATCCAGTATCTTAATTTTTATTTTGAATATAACTTGAGTAATTTGAAGGGACAACGAAAATAATAAATGATGAGATACAACTACAAGCAAATTGCGTAAACTAGATAGTCAAGATATACATACATGCATAACATCAAAAAAATAAATAAATAAATAAATAAAAACATTAAAAGAAAAGTACAAATCATTGATTGATTTATGAATCCCATGTACAAACTCTATGATGAAAAAAATGGTGTTTGTGAAATAAAACAATAAAATAATAGGAATTTAACACTTTCAACTTTAAAATTAAGTTTTAGCAAACATCATTAGAAATTTGAAGGTGAAGAGTAAATTAAGTGTGTTAGGAGATTTGAGCTTCTTCTCTTATTGCATTATATATTGAACTTAAAATCAAAGTACTATATATCTTTATCAATCTAAGTACCTAATCTATCAATGTTTAATTTTTTAAGCATATGAGGGTAGGCATTTTTTCAATTTGAGATACCCAATCTAAGTCTACCTATGTTGTTTTTTTTCTTTTTTAATTTGAGGATAGGCCAGGTCTACTGTCATTACATACCAAGTCCACCCCCGAGCATGTACTTCATACAAGCATCAATCATTCATCAAAAATCTTAGGGTATTGACACTACAGGCATGCATGACTTAACATACGATCGTACGAAATGTAAGTTTGTGTAAATTAATGCCTATCACAGTCATGTACGTCCTTAGGACAGTCGTGCCCGCACTCTTGTAACATGAAATCTAGGTTGTTTTTGTTTGGTTCTCGTAACTAAAATAATTCAATCAACTTCTAAGGTTTCTACTCATCCATACACAACAATCTCATCATGAAAACACGCCAAAACTTAAGATCAATCAAACGTACCACAGTCATCGTTCATGTTAAAAAAAATAATGCAATGATTTATCATTAAATATTTCACAGACAGATCTAACTTCTATCATATTTTGATGCATCAACTATATGTATATTAATAACAGTAGTGTAACAAATAACATCTTCAAAATCTTGTTTTTCATGATTCCACCGTTCATAACATATATCCTATCATGATCTAAGCCATCGTTAGCATATATTTTTGTATATGAACATAGATCGTCTTCAGATTCACGGTTCCAGCATCATGGTCATGCATCAAATTCACTTAAACAGACCTAACATGCCTCCTACTTGGATTCCAATTGAAGAGTTTGATGCCACTGTAACTGGCTTTATTCCTCACCGGAAAACATCATCGGACGTCGCTGGGGCTGCTCTCACACAGATTCTTTTCTCAATAAAACAGGGTAAGGAAGACTAAAGAGAATATGGGATGATAATCCCTCAATCTTCGATAACGTTCCTTTTTTACAATTTTTTTCTAGATGTAACTGAGTGATTCAAGACAATGAATAAATTATTTATTATAATTGTGGCGTTGTAATTATAAAAAATTACACAAATCAGTGTCTTTAATTCATCTCCATTGACCTAGAAGAATTATAAGTATCCTTAATGGTTTGGAGACGTCTAAATTGTGAAGTAATAATCCAGTAACAAACATGCAATACACAACAATGTTCTTGCCAGTCGTTTCTAAACCATTAAAGATACTTACAGTCTATGTAGCACGGAAACAAAAATGGAAAAACGTGGAAATGTATTTTTTAAAAAATATAAAAACTGGAAGCGTGAGAAAATTTATAAATATAAAAAATATGAGTTTTTTTTATAAATACTAAATTTTTTATAATAAAAATACATAAACTTATATAGTATAAAAATAAATAATAAAAAAGAATGAAGAGAAAGAATATTATAAAATATAATCATACAATTTATTGTAAATTATTTTTGAGCAAGTACATGTAGATATTTAAAAACCGTACATATCAATCTATATAACATATCAGGGAGAAGATGAGTAACACATCGAATAGTAGAGAGAAGATGAATTCAATATGAGATTTAAAGACATTTCAAATTTGAAAATACAAAAGATGTATGTTTAATTAATTTCACGATTTTCTTTTAAAAGAAACATATTTCAAAATTTTTTAAAAATTTTAGAATGATCCGAAATGTTTTTTACAAGTTTTTGAGAGTTTCAAAAATATAAATATTTTCAAAATGTGAAAACACACTCTATCGTGGGTTTCCATGCTACTTTGCTTACAGTTCTTCTTGGTTGATAGAATTGGAAAAAAGAAGCATTGCATACAATCATGTATGACAGTAGCGCAATCATAAACAAGATAGGCTTGTTTAATGGATTCATGGTTGTAATGATTATTAGAAAAAGGAAATCCTCCAAAGAATTGAAAGAGGAATTTTGGTTTTATTGAGTTTGGAGAAAATGACGGTGTGAATCTAATGTGTATATAACAGAATTTATTAATGTTATGCCCATTTTTAGTACTATACTGGTGAAAGAATTTATGTTTATTTGACTACATATTGAAGTTTTAATGGTAAATTTGAATGGATAATTAAATCTCCACTTAAATAGGCTTCCCCTTTAGTCAAGGACTAATTAATAATAGTGACATCACTATTTTACATCCATGGTTCGATGAAGGGACAAATTCCCTTTCTTTAATAGTCGCTGACAACATCAATATATCCATCATCTATGGCATCAAGAAATGCACCAATCAATGTGATTTCGATTAATAGCTCACCGTATCAATGTGATTTTTCATTAGAGTTAAGTTGTAAGGGTAAAGTGAAGATAGATTTAATAAAATTTAATACGATCTGTTAATCTAACATGACACAATATAAAAAAATGGGATTAAGATTATGATTTTTGACATAAAAAGTGGTTGACCCTTAAAAAATTGAGTCAGATCAAAGTTGACACAAAGGTAACTTGAATTGACTTAAACTAGCCTGAACATTTTAAACAAAATATTACATAACATTATAACAGTTAAAAAAAATTTTAATATCCTTTATCTATTTCATTTTATAGAGTTTCAATCTACAAAATTTTTATCTCTAACTTGAATCAACAAAAAAATCAATATTGTATCACCAAATATTAAATTCACATCACCAAAGACATTCATTTTAATTTAATTTAATAAATAACTATTTGTAGTTTTTTTTTTTTTGTTGATATGTTATAAGTACTATTAATTTAAACTCATATATTTGATGTGTCATATATTTGTTGATAGTTTTAATATTTGCGACAGTCACATTCATCATATGGATTAAAAATTAAATTTAAATATTTAACAAGTGGTTGTTAATTTTATTGGTTATCAATTAAATTATTTTAAAGTTGAAGTTATAGACTTATTTGGGTTGTTAATTATAATATTTTATTGTTTTATCTCTATTAAAGATATGCATAATTTAGTTTAAACTGTAAAACTGAACCAAACCATTTAAAAATTATGGTTTGGCTTGTAAAATTATTTAGTTTGGGTTGATATATTTTTGAAAAATAGTTTTCATTTTGTGTTATATGAATTGTTTTAATATTTGTGACAGTCACATTCATCATATAGATTAAAAATTAAATTTAAATATTTAACAAATAGTTGTTAATCTCGTTGATTATCGATTACATTTTTTTTAAGTTAAAATTATAAACTTATATAGGTTGTTGATTATAATATTCTATTGTTTTATCTCTACTAAAGATGTGCATAATTTAGTGTAAACTGTAAAACCGAACCAAACTATTTAAAAATTATGGTTTGGTTTGTAAAATTATTTGCTTTAGGTTGATATATTTTTGAAAATTAGTTTTAAATTTATGGTATAGTATAGACGATTTTCAAACCAAACTGAATTGTAAATTATATTTTTTTAAATACATATATACAATTATATTTGATAAAAAAAAATTAATAAGTAATTAGGTGTACAACTTGTTTGTTCATAATTATTTTATCATTTTATTTACATTTATATTTTTTATATATTTCATATTTATTTTATATGTTAATATTAAGTTCTAGAAAACTATAGTTCAATTAATTTTATAAAATAATATATATTTATAAATAAATTATTTTAATAGGTTTAAACCATACTCTAAACTAGACCAAACCGTATTTTTTCAATTTGGTTTGAAACTTAATATGGTTTGATTTAGTTTAAAAATTTTTCAAACCGTTTTTTTAGTTTAGTTTGAAAAAACTGTTAGATCACATCAAATCGAACCGTGCACATCCTTAATTCTACAATTGATCATATAAAGTGATAATAAGCAAACTATTACTATTAATTTGAAATAGAGCAATTTTGCTTTGACAAAATGTCATTTTGTATCAAAAATTTTTTTGTGTATTTTAATTTGGTAAGTATGTGTTTTTGTGTATTGTTTTGTAATAAATTATGTTATTTTTTGATATTTGACAAAGTACATTGTTTCATTTTAAATCATGTCATTACTTGTTGTGTTTTGACATGACTTTGCTTGTTACGTAGTTTAAGTTATTTCAGGTCAAGCAGGTCCAGATGAAAATATTTTAGTTTAGTTGACGATTAAAAAAAATTTTGATACGATTTTATTTTGGGTCAGGTTAGGGTTTAAGGTCTTCAACCTAAATCTTAGATTAACAAGATACGAATAAGACCTGATGATAGGAATTGCTAGGTATAAGTGAAGATATAGAGTCAAAAAATAAAGTATTCATGATTAAAGTATATTTGTTAGTACTATATATTAAGAATAAAAGTGATAATAATTAAACCTGATAGTTTGTGTCATTAAATTGTGTTTGTGTCGTGTTAGTTAGAATTTTGGGCTATAGACCCACAATCCTAACCCGACTTGAAATTAAATCATATTAAAATTTTTTAACTTTAATCCAACTTGGATTATATTCAGGTTGACTTGACATACCTGAAATGACCTAAAATTGTTTACTGTTTCCTCTCCTAAATGTTTGTAGCGTTTTAATTTTATTCACTAAATTACCCAACATGCAATTAACAATACTCACAACTAGGCATGTCAAGGGGTTGGTGGTCCATAACACAACCCGATTTCCCTTTTTTGGCACTTCCCGCAAGGGTTTAACCTACAAAATTGTGCATTGTATCAAGGGCCATAGGATAAAGTCTATGAGTTACCCCGACAAAAAATAATAAAAGTATAATATTTAAAAAATAATTTTAATAATTTTAAAATATTACAATATAAAATTGTGGGTTAACCCACTAAAGGTCCTTGAAGGCACAACCCAAGGGGTTTTGGGTTATGCCATGGTCTTCCCATGCTTACGAGTCAATCCAATATGACCCACTATTGTGTCTATACATAACATAACATTTGGTCTTGTTTACAAATAGTTATGTTATGGTCTTCCCATGCTTATGAGTTAATCCAGCATGACCCACTATTGTGTTTACACATAACATAACATTTTGTTTTGTTTACAAATAGACTAAAAAATTTACATACCAAAATTTTAAAAATAAAAAATAATCAAAATAATTACAATCATATAAAGATACAACTATTTTTTAGCACTTTCGATAGGGTACAACTCACAAGATTGTGGGTCGTATTGGGGACCTTGGGATAAGGCTATGGACTAGCCTTAGAAAAAATAATAAAAAATATAATATTTAAAAAATAAGCAATAATATTACAAATATATAAAATTGTAAGTAAATTAGCTAAGCTAAGGGTACATAAAGGCACAACCCAAAGGGCCTTGAATTGTGCCATGAGCCTTCCCATGCTTGCAGGTTGATCCAACAGGATACACAATGTAATATTTTGTCTTATTTACAAATAATCTAAAAAATTTTACGTATAAAAATTTTAAAAAATGCATCAATAATCTTAGTAACCAATTTCATTCTCACTACCCAAAAACAAAATAAAAGTTTTAAATAAAAATAAAAAATAATCAAAATAATTATAATCATATGAAGATATAACTATATACTATATATAAGGATTTTAACTGTTGTTAATATTAATCTAGTAATATTTTTTAATTTTCTTGTAACAAATTATATTATAGTAAATATTTTTCTAAACATTCAGGTTAGTTCGAGTTAATTCGGGTTATTTTCGTGTCAGCATGACTTTATTTTATTTTGAATCATATCAAATTGACCTAAATTAACTTTTGGATCAAAAAAACTCATCTTTAACCCTTTTTTTCATATTATATTGTGTTAGGGTAACGGTTGTGTTTAAAATTATCTGCTCTAATATTAATCCTATTATAATATTTGGATAAAAATAAAAAATAATCAAAATAATTATAATCATATGAAGATATAACTATATACTATATATAAGGATTTTAACTGTTGTTGATATTAATCTAGTAATATTTTTTAATTTGCTTATAACAAATTATATTATAGTAAATACTTTTCTAAACATTCAGGTTAGTTCGAGTTAATTCGGGTTATTTTCGTGTCAACCCTAGCATGACTTTATTTTATTTTGAGTCATATCAAATTGACCTAAATTAACTTTTGGATCAAAAAAACTCAACTTTAACCCCTTTTTTTCATATTATATTGTGTTAGGGTAACGGTTGTGTTTAAAATTATCCGCTCTAATATTAATCCTATTATAATATTTGGATAAAATAATATAAATACATGTTGACAATTAAAACAAACTGATGGTTTTGAAAAATCGGTGGGAAATATTTTTTCAAACTTAAACAATGGGAATAGTTATTTCATCAAACCTCTAAAGGAAAATAGTCATACAACCATTAATAATTTACCATTAATAAATCTTAATATTAGGGCAAAGATTTTAAATGTTTAGTATTTGTCTTTCTAAATATCTATAATATATTTTCAATAATACTACTCATCCTAAAAAAAAAAAAAAATCATCTCCCAAATTATGTGTATTTGTTTGGGACATTTATATATAAATAATTAAGAGCAAGAGTAACTATCCATCTGAAATTTCATATCCCAAATGACGTATTACATATAAGAGTTGTTATATTTTATTTAAAGAAATGATATACATTCGATGACACTTTATTTATGATGTAATGAAATAGGAGTATGCATATTTGTAAGGGTCAAAATCTTATATTTATATATTTTCTTTTGTAATGAAATATATTACATAACATTACTTCTGAATTAAAATTTGTTTCATGTCTTTCTTGGTTGAAGACTTGTTGAAACATAGAAATTTGCATATTACATGAGACGAAAAATTTTGAGATGAAGGATATAAGACAAGCTCCTTATGTTATTGAAATAAAAATATTTAGAAAAAATACCATAAGGAATTATAAATCTAGTTTAGAAAGTATATATCATAAAGTTAAGCAATGCACAAATACATAGTTGAATATGTAAGTATATATTTTATTTAAGATAAACTTGTCAAAACAGTGAGTTTATCATAGAAAAAGAAACTACATGACTTAAAGTAGATCAAGACTAGCTCCATGGACGACAAGTTTGATTACCAACCAGCGGAAGCATACAAGCAAGGTTATATTTTGAAGTAATAATCCAGTTGCATTGTCTGCAGTCATCTCTGTCCGAGTCGAAAATTTTGATGTCATGATTTTGGCCAGAAAATAGAAAACTGCAATACAATTTAGTTGTTCCTATAAGCCCGTCTCGAAAATTATAATTCATAATGTGATCTCTAGCAATAATGTTATGAAGGTGGGCTGGCTTGTGCAACCCAGTAACGAACTTGCAATCTGCATTAATGTTCTCACCAGTCGTTTCCAAACCATTAAGGACACTTACAGTTCTGTGGGGTCGATGGAAGATAGAAGCATCGCACATAATCATGTATGGATCTAGCAAAATCATGAACAAGATAAGCTTGTTGAATGGATTCATGCTTGTTACTGATTATTAGAAAGGGCAAGACTTGAGAGATAGGATTTTGATTTAACTGAGGTTAAGAGAAAATGAAAGAATGAATTTAAAGTCCACCAAACAGAACCTAACAATGTTATGTCCAAATTATCTCCACTACACCCCCCACCCCCAAAAAAAAAAAAAAAACAATGTTATGTCCATCAATAGTAATTTATTGATGTTTATTTGACTACATATGGAAGTTTCATGGTAAATTTTAATGGAAAAAATAAATGTATGCTTAATTAGGCATTAGGTTTCCCCTTTAGTCAAAGCTTAATTAATAATCTACCATTAATAAATAATATATTTTGAATATTACTACAGGTGTTACTATTTTCAAAATGGTGTGACCAAAATATTACTATATATGTTACTATTTCTGTAAGTGGAATTTATAAAACCATGATTCCTAACTTTTAGCTTTTTAACATTGGAAATGTGTTTTTTTTTTTTCGAAAAAAAAGTTAACAATCAAATTATCTCTCTTAATATATATATATATATATATATATATATATATATATATATATATATATATATATATATATATGCACACACACATCACTTATACTACGTTAGGAAAATTGTTTTCTTTCGAAAAAAAAAATGATAACCTCTTTTCTTAAAAATAAAATTATTAATACACTATGTTAAAATTATTTTGGTTAAGCATCCTCGGGAAATTATTTGATTTAAAAAAGAAAAAAACTATGAATAAAAATTTCTGGTACAGTGACGGTGTTTCTTCTCTTGGGATGGAGCTTCGGCGTGCTTTAATCCACAAACTTTTCTAAACTCTTTCATCAATTGGATTTTCTTTTTTTTTTTTTGGTTGATTTTTTTAGAGTAAATAACGTTTTCCCAACCTTTAAATATCTAAATTGCAAAAGATCTTTCTTTTTTTCTTTTTTTAAATTCACCCTCACCATCATTTTCCTTTGTTCCTGTAGGCCCCCACCACCTCCCTTTCTTCACAACCCATCTCACAGTACCAAACCCTCAGTCCACCTTCTCTTCCATCCCCTTATCTTTCCCACGTACACCCTCTCTTCATTGCAATTTTGTGTTGTATCTTACCTTGAGTGGGAAAATGTATATTACTTACCCAAAAAAAAAGCATTTTACTCTTTTCTTCTAAGTTTCTTTCATCAAAGAGTCATTGATGTTGACAAGAAGAAAGCATAGATGCAAGAAAGCATGGTTTGCATTTCCTACTTCTTTGGCATGTATGATTACGCCGACTATTTCTATTCATTGGCAATACTGAACAAAGGAATGTAGAAGATACATATATATTCAATGATTTCAAAAGCCTTGAAAACCAATCATTTTCATATAATCACTTTTGAGAGATTCCAATACATGCATTGGTGTTAAGAAACCAAAAGAAAATAAGTAGCAAAATGTACAAATACTCCAAACAAGATCATATGATTTATGTGAAAAATCCAGTATGAGAAAAACTATGCATTAGCGTAACTGTAGAGATTCTTGATATTGCATAATTTATAATAGTTGCCTCTCAATTGTAGTGATCATTGACACCTTAATCATAGTAATTAATCTAATCATAGTGGTTAACTCTCAATCATACTGATTGATACCTTAATCATAGTGATTGATTTTATCATAACTATTGACCTTTAATCATAGTAATTGATACCCTAATTATAGTGATTGACCTTAATCATACTGACTGTATAGATTTTTCCTTTTAGTCTTGTTGTATGGTATAAATAGGCACTCCTTTATACTATTATAAACATAAATTGAATATCTAATCTTCATTTCATAAAAACCTAATAAAAACTTGTTTTGTACTTGGGATTTGATTGATCCCCTCAATAAAACCTTGGTTGGCTGTAAATGGATTTATAAGATTTAAACTTGTTCAAATGGTTATGTAGAGTGCTGCAAACCATGCCTTGTAGCCAAAGGATATACTCAATAATATGGCATTGATTATGAAGAGACTTTTGCCCCTATGGCTTGATTAGCCTCTTACTGAAGTATCTTATCCACTCCTATTATTAAACAATGGTGACTTCTTTAAATGGAGGTCAAAAATACATTTCTTAATGGTGATTTACAGAAAGAGGTTTACATGCATCCTCCACCTAGTTATTCTTGTTAGTATGTGCCCTATAGGAACCATTCATGTTGTCGGTTTCAAAGGCTTTTCATCTTGTATATGTATATTTATGACTTATTAAATAAAATGAAAGTATTCTTTTGTTCATCCATTGGTGTAGAAGGGAGTAATATTAGAATATATTTTAAATATATATTTTCCTATGTTATAATATATCTTAAATATATGATTTTTTAGGTTAGCAAATATTCTAAATATATGTTTTCCCTTTTACATTATTGTTTATTAATTGTATTTGTATTTCCTTGTATAGGATAAATTAACGTATTACTCAAATAGTTAAATATAAGGAAAAAAACTATTTATTCATATTTTTATCAATTTTGTTTAAATTAATCAATAATAAGTTTAAAATTAATTAAAAAAAATATGTTATTGAGTCGAGCTGAACTCTAACAAGCCCAATCTTAAACTTAGTTTGGCTCAAATTAGTCTAACCCTAGTCATAGTCTTCAAACATTTAAAAATGACTAACATTCACCACCTTTGACATCCAAGTTTGTACTTATTATATATGCACATAATTTTATTAAATATATAATATATTTCAATCTTGGTTACGAAATCTTTCAGAATTAATGGTTCTTAGGCTAAGCTTGATTCCCAGGGAAAGCATTAAAAATGTTGAATATTTTATTTAAAATTTTGTTGAATTTGGTAAAAATAGGTCTCAACTCAAGATAAAATTTCGTTATTTTCTCATCTATTTTGTTTTTGAGTGGATTTTATAAAAGGTCAAAGGACTTATGCACACCCATAGTTTAATGTTTTTTCAAAGTCTTACCGATGAACTTTGTAAAATTCAAAATTCCACCCATTAAATGTTAAAATTGGATAGAAATCGTTAGTGAGAAGGGCAATAAAGTAAATTCATTTCTGATTTGTAAAACTCTTTAAACGAATATTTTATTTGTTTATTACAACGGGCACTATGAAGCAATTAATGGGAGTGGCAGGTTTTCAGTTTTCTTTTTTTTTTTTTTTAATGTTATCTCGTTTTCTAATGACACATGACACATTTTTTTTTATTTGGTTGCAAAGGGGGCTAAAGCCCCAAACACCTAAACAACATAACTATGAGGATAAACAATTCCACTAATATCATGCAAAAGCCAAAGTAAAATCCCATGAGGTGGAGATGTAAATTCATGTAACCACAGAGTTAATCAGCAGACATATTAGCTTCCTTGTAAACATGACGAAAATGCACGTCAAATACCAATAACTAAAAGATATGCTTTTGCCCCACACTCTTTTTTGCCTTACAGAATATCTACTACTACTTTATGATACGAACCTTAAGAGAACCACACCTCAAAAGTTAACTATTGAGATAAGAGAGTCCAAAACCATATAAACCGCACACTAGTTGTCCATACTTTTTAATGTAGGATCCAAGTCTCATACCTTGTACTTGAGATCCTAACATACCACCACGCTTCGCAACCCCGGTGCCCACGCGGGCTGGCTGTGCGCTAACTCCCTGCTGGCCCCGAGTGAACACTATAATGCCGGTGTCACCACCCACGCCTCACGATTACAACTGGGAGACATGGTGATGGCTCTAATACCAAATGATACGAATCTTAAGAGAACCACACCTGAAAAACTAGTTATTGAGATGGGAGAGCCCAATGTCATATAAACCCCACACTAGTTGTCCATACTTTTCAATGTGGGATCCAAGTCTCATACCTTGCACTTGAGATCCTAACACTTTACTATCAATTTCCACAAATAAATTGCTCACACCCCTCCTCTAAGCCATAATGAGACCAATTAAAATTGACAATAGTTCAACTTGAATATAGAACAACAACCAATATTCATTGAAAATCCTTCACTTCATGAACCCATGTGATCACATGCCACAACCAAGTTGGTGGCTTCCAACCAATAGGCATATCCACAAGAGGCACAATACATTTGCCATTGAGAATGGAAAAATAAGCCTGTGCCTAAATTATTTCCATAGTTTTCTGCTTGATCATGGTAACTATATCCTGATGATATTGAAAGGTTTCGTCAAAGCAGAATTTGTTCCTCTAAAGCCAAAATGACCAACATGCAACTCCAAAAATAATGACCCAATTAATCTGAATATGTATACCATAATGATTTCTTAAATTGTTTAACAACCACTCTTTTGTGTCACCTCTAAAGAAAACCATTTTGGTAACTGACTGGAATAGGTCAAGCCCATACTTGTCTTGCCAAAAGACAATCTCGCAAGACTTGGATGATTGTTTCATCTCCACCTATACAACTAAAGCAAGTGTCATCACTCACCAGATGTCTGTGAACTCTCTCCACATTAAGAAATAATCTATCATGCATAACCAACCAAAGAAATACCTGAATGCATTAAGGACCATTCCAAAACCAAATTAACTTCCAACCAACGGCTAATTGATTCTAGGAGTCCCCTACAATAGTTGCATATGCACTCCGAGTTGTGAACTTACCTATGGAGGAATATGCCCAATAAATGTTATCCTCATCATCATGAGCTTGTGGTGGTTTCACCGCTACAATTTTAAGCATAACACTAGATAGGAGCAAATGTTGGAAACTCGCCCAATCCCAAGTCCTATTTGTTGTGACATAATTAGCAACTTTCCTACTCAATTCATTATCAGGAATAGGTGTTATTACAAGATGAACAATAGGATAGTCATCATCAATCCATATATCTGACTAGAAATTAGATGACTTACCATCACCTAATTGCCATCTAATCCCTTTTTTGATGTCGTTCCATATTCATTGTAACCTTTTCCATAAGTTGGAACAATTTTGCTTAGAGCGATCATCTAGGACATGTTGATCAATAGTCAAGTACGTGGATTTCAACACTTGAGCCCAAAAGGATTCTAAATTTGTAATTAAGCCCCAACCAATTTTCATTAAAAGAGCCTTATTCATGATTTTCATGTATTTGATTCCTAATCCATCTCTGTCTTTTGGTTGACAAAGATTATCCCATTTAACCAAGCTCACTTTTCTCCTATTTGAGTTACTATTCCAATTGAAAGATCTACAAGCTTCCTCAACTCCATTGCATATACTAACTAGTAGACTAATAATCTGCATGGAATAGATCAGTAAAGCCAAAAATGATAGATTGTACCAAAATAATCCTCCCTACCATATATAGTTAAGATGCATTCTTATAACACCCCTCCTTAGATACATACTCCTAATGGAAATATACCAAAAGAGACATGTACAACTATACTATTTTAAAACTTTAATGCATGATCATAATTATAAAGCGTGTAAAAAGGCGATCTAATAAGAATAACTGCATAAAATGACAAGTGTCTAAAAATAGTAGCAATAGTAATAAAAATAACTACATCTCTAATAAAAAGCTGAAATGTCAAAACGCCCCTCTCCTCGTGCAGATGCTTGCAAGACCATTGGATCTCCACCTGCCTTGTTACTTATCTCTACCTGCAAAACAAACAAAAGAAAACATGTGAGTAAAACTCAGTAAATGAAGACTTTTCAGCATCCCTAGCTATTAAAATAACTAGGGATAAAACTTGTATTCCATTCATAAGCTAAATAGGATGGTCACACTACGATACTTTGATGCCTTAACATGGATTCTTTAAGAAAACTGGGGAGACCAAAGTTGAAATTGGCATATTTGATACCTTGGTGAAAGCTATTATTATGTGTTGTGCACATGTCAAACAACCTATTAGGTTAACTAATTGGGACACCTTAATCACATGGAAAAATCTATGATAGAAGCTCTTTGCCTTACCATATAAGCTAATTGGTACTACTGATTAACCATGCAAAGATAGCCCTACCTTGGGTACATATGTGGTTGCACCCTATTGATCACATAAGGAATATCTAAAAGTTATATCCTTACCACGTACACAAACTAATCTGGGTGGCTATGCACCTTGGCATCAAGTGCATGATACATCTCATAGGTATCCAACCTTATTATTTTTCATGATTATCGTCACTTACGCACATTTTCATGATTATCGTCACTTACGCACATAGCTGGTGACTATCTAAAGGTGTGACACTAACCTTAAAGTTGCTAACTTTCGACTCAAATTCAATTCGATTTGAGCTTGTGTCGTCGCCTACATAGTTGGGCACCTAATCTATATCTTTCTTGAATTCTTTATCCTGTAATGGTTCATTATACTTCTTGCTTAACTCTCCCCTTCTATGCAATTAACCTAGGATATAATCATCTTTTGACTTTAACTAGTGGTACATGGTCGTGTGTTTTTCTATCCACGTTTGTGTGCCTTTTAACTTATATACATAGGCATATGGCACTTATCACACAATTGTGTATGGAATAGGTGCACACAGGGAGTTAACTTAAACACACTATCATGTATAAGGTTCCACATGTACCTACCAAAGAATTGAAAGAGGAATTTTAGTTTTATTGAGTTTGGAGAAAATGACAGTGTGAATCTAACGTGTATATAACAAAATTTATTAATGTTATGCCCATTTTTAGTATTATACTGGAGAAAGAATTTATGTTTATTTAACTACATATTAAAGTTTTAATGGTAAATTTGAATGGATAATTACATCTCCACTTAAATAGGCTTCAAGCTTCGCTTTTAGTCAAGGACTAATTAATAATAGTGACATCACTATTTTACATCCAAGGTTTGATGAAAGGAAAATTTCTCTTTCTTTAATAGTTGTTGACAGCATCAATGTATTTATCATCGATGTCATCAAGAAATGCACTAATCAGTGTGATTTTGATTGAAAGCTTACCATATCAATGTGATTTTTTTGTTAGAGTTAAGTTGTAGGGGTGAAGTGAAAGTAGACCTAGCAAAATTTGATACTACCCGTTAACCTTACACGATATAAAAAAATCAGATTAGGATTATGATTTTTTACGCAAAAAATAGTTCGAATTAGGTTCGAATTGATCCTTAAAAAATCAAGTCAGATTAGGGTTGACATGAAGCCAACTAGAATCGATCTGAACATTTTAAACAAAATATTATATAACATCATAGCGGCAAAAAGACTAATATTTTTTATCTATTTCATTTGATAGAAAAAGTTTCAATCTACAAAATCTTTACCCCTAATTTGAAACAATAAAAAAATTGGCATTGTGTCACCAAAGACTAAATTTACATCACCTGAAGATATTCATTTTAATTTAATAACTCTTTTTGGTAAAATTGTAAAAAACTATTTGTAATTTTTTTTTTGTTGGTATGTTATAAGTACTATTAATTTGAACTTATTATGTTCGATATGTCATATATTTATTAATAATTTTAATATTTATGACGATCACATTTATCATATGGATTGAAAATTAAATTTAAATATTTAACAAGTGGGCGTTAATCTCATTGATTATCAATTGTATTATTTTAAAATTGAAGTTATACACTTATTTAGGTTCTTAATTATAATATTCTATTGGACTATCCCTACTAAAGATGTATATAATTTGATTCAAACCGTAAAACCAAACCAAACCATTTAAAAATTATGGTTTGGTTTATAAAATTGTTTGATTTTGGTTGATAAATTTTTTTAAAATAGTTTTCAGTTTATGTTATGGTATAGACGATTTTTAAACCAAACTAAATTGTAACATGTATTTTTTTAAATACATATATGCAATTATATTTAATAAAAAATTTTAATAAAGGTAAGATGGCCTGCAGAACCCATCAACGAAGATGCAATACACTATAATGTTCTCGTCAGTCGAATCTAAACAATTAAGGATGCTTACGGTTCTTTTAGGTCGATGGAAATGAAAAAACGAAGCATCGGACATAATCATGTATAGCAGTAGAACAGTCATAAACAAGATAGGCTTGTTAAATGGATTTATGATTGTTATCTGTAACAGATTGTTGCAGAAAGGAAAATCCGCAAAGAATTGAAAGAGAAATTTTGATTTTATTGAGGTTTTGGCGAAAATGACAAAGTGAATCTAATGTGCGTACGACAGAATTTATTAATGTTATGTCTATTTTTAGTACTGTACTGATCAAAGAATTTATGCTTATTTGACTACATATTGAAGTTTTAATGGCAATTTTGAATGGAAAAATAAATCTCTGCCTAAATAGGCTTTGTGCTTCTACTTTAGTCAGGACTGAAGGATTAATTAATAATGACCAAAGGACTATTTTCCACCTAAGGTTTAATAAAACAATAATCCTTTATTAGTCGATGATGATATTAATATATTAACCGTCCATGGTGTTTAGAATTGTATTGGTCAATCTGATTTCAATTGATATCACACCAAGTTGGTATCACATATGGGTAAAATGAAAATAGAAAGAAAAAATAAAGTATTTATGATGAAAGTATAATTTGTTTATACTATTAAGAATGAAAGTGATATTAACTCTATATAATATTTAGAAAAATAACATAAATGTCATTTGATAGTTAAAATCAATAGATGACTTTAACAAATGGGTGAAATTTTTTTTTTTAATTTAAAGGATGAGAATATATTATTTTATCAAACACTAGGTGGGAAATAGTCATTTGGCGATTAATAATTTACCATTAATAAATTTAACATTAGGGCAAAAAATCCAAATGTTAAGTATTCTTTGTTGTCTTCCTAAATATCTATAATATATTTTGATTAATAATATGTATTCTTAACACCTACAAAATCATTTTCCAAATGATGTCTTACTATATATAACCTTCATTTGCAAATAATTAAGAGTAAGAGTAATGCTATCCATCTCATACTTCAAAGTCCTAAATGATGTATCAAATATGAGAGTTGTTTTACACACACACACACACACACACACATATATATAGAGAGAGAGAGAGAGGCACACACACAGTGACACATCATTTATGACGTAAGGAAATAGGATTAAAAACTCCACTTTAGTTATCTATTTCTATTCGCAGGAGTAATTTCATGAAAAGTACCAAACAAAATTTCCCCTAAAAGCTTGAATTCTTTAAAAATAAAAAAATAAAGACATCAAATAATAAGAATTCTATAATAAATTCATAAAAAATATAAACGAAAAGGATTCATTAATTCAAGTTTTTGAATAATGTTCATGATAAACAAGACTAACTCCTTGCGGTAACTGAAGTTCATAAATACGATAAGAATTATAGAAAATCCTTTAAATTCCTAAATCCCTTTTCTTTTAAATTTAATAATCTAGAGAATTTTAAAATTCTCGTTTGATTTGAACCTCAAAATGATGAAAGAATTGAGGAAAGAAAGTTTAAAAAAAAAAAAAAAAACTAAATCCGAAGAGTAAGAGCAAAATATCACAGCAATATGTTGTGAAAGTTCATTGTTAAAAATAAAATGCAAGTGGGGTGAGAAAGCTTTTCTTCGCACGTTGGAATTCACTTCATAGCACATCAGTGAATTTTTTATGCTTAAAAAGAGAAATTATATATGTATAATTTTTATGAATAAAAAAGAAAAATAATTTCCTGACTACATCCCTATTCATTTATACCATTAATTAATCTATGAATTTTGAAAAATATGGATGATATTATTTTTAAAAAGTACATAAATTCTTCATTGGCAATCCATGAACGACTAATAGTAATTGTATTATTTTGTGAGCACGTTGGTAGAAGTTTAGAATTAAGAATGAGAAAGCTAAGTGTATAAAGTAAATTAGCCTTGGATGACTCATAACTAATTTTGAAAATCTAGAAATGCTTGACTCAGAAACTATGTTTGATTTTCATGCAAAGTTATGTAATATTTCGAGTGAGTCATATGTTTTAGGAAAGACATGTTCTAATGCTAAATTAATTGGTTTGAAAAGTTTTACGATCTCTGCTTGAAAGTTTGTTTTATCTAAATGTAACTTCGATTGAAGAATGTAAAAATGTTGAGGAAATGAATCCAGATTAACAAATTGGTTCACTTCAAAGATGTGAACTCAACAACTTGAGAAGATGAAAGAAAAGGAAATCAAGTATGCATCATGCACTTAAACATGGTAAAATCATGCATAACTAAAAGGTCAAAGGACTATTTCTCATTCAAGTTTTAACCCAATCTCAAAAACACGCCCACGACATTTTAAAAACCTAAATATCTACTCATAGGTCAACTGCTATTAGAATTTTCAATTAAGATTAAAGATAAAATCGATATTTTATCAATAATATTAAAAAATATAAAATTTATTATATTTTCTCCCTATGCTATAAAAATTAATAACTTCACCTCTATCTAAAAATTTTTAACTTTAAAAAGTCACATTTTCCTCTACAAACCTATGGTTTTTTTTTTCTTCATCCCTCTAGCCACCATCTCCAATATTGACGACATCCCCTTTCCACCTTAAATCGTCATCATCTTCGTCTCTTCACCTCTCCAGCCAAATCCACTTGTCAATGGTGTTAAATGAACTGTCTAGACATGTTGACATCCAAACAAATCGTTTGGACATCGACGCATCCAAATGAATCGTCTAGACGACGATGTGTCTAAACGATTTGTCTGAATTTAACGAAAATCATTGTTGTTGATGAGTGGATATGGCCAAAGAGGTGAAGAGATAGAGACGGCAACGATTTGGGGTGGAAAGAGGAGATCGTCGGTGTCAAAGATGGTAGTCAAAGGCGTGAAGAAAAAAAACCAATTGTCAATAGCAACAAGTATATAACCTTTATATATATACACCGATCAACAATATTTTCTTAAAAACAAAAAATGATTGTTTCACTAAATTTAAGATACCATTTGAGGGAGGCTTATGAAAGTCTATCTATTGATTTCCACATTCATCACTGGTACTCATCCACATTCATTCCCGATGTCTTTAATTTTGCCACTAAGTTTATCAATTATCATCTCAAAAAAATGTTCATGCATGGTATGTGAATCATCATATTCCATGACAATTAAAGTACACATTAATGTATCAACAAATGACTTATCATCAATTTGAGAACATTATCCAACAAAATTATTAAATTCCTTAGCATCGTCAGTTTTATAAAGAGTTGACTTTAAGTTGTTTCAACTATCATTTGCATAAACATTAAACTTAATTTGCTTAATCTTCCCTAAACTTTATATAAAGCTTTTCATCATCGCTACTGTCATTAATAATAGCAGCGATTTTCTCAATTCATAGTGTAAATTAAGATTCATAACACTAAAGTGAAACTAAACTTGTTCACTCTAATTAGAGATATTCAATCCATTAAATAAGATAACAAAAGAAGCATGCGAATGAAAGTGAAACGGGTACAAATACTGTCAAATAAAACTAAAATACTCAACATTAATGCTTTGAGTTATAAAATTTATCACTTAAATTTAGATTTAAAATATAATGTAAAGTATATCAAAGTTCTCCTTTAGGTGATACTAAAATATACAAACATAAATAATAATTGGTAACCACATATGCAATATTTAGATCAATTTGTTATCTTTGGATATCCAACGTAAAACTAATAGAATATACTAATTATCACAATCATGTTTGTCAATTATGAAAACAGTTTATTAATTTTTAGGCTAATCTCGAAGTGTCTCATAATGAAAACTTCAGTTTACCTATAAACAAATATAATTACAGACTCTTAATGTCATCTTTAAATGTAAAACTTCGTGGGTAAATTAAAATAATAACAATAAATTATAATTTACAATTTATTTACATTAAAATTTGTCTACTTTCATGACTGACAAACCATTCATAAATATAAATTTTAAAATATAATAAGTTTCAATTCAATAGAAATATTTACAATTTGAAATTTATTTACATTAAGATTTGTCCACTTTAATTACTAACAAATTATCCATAATATAAATTTCAAATTATAATAAATTTCAAATCACTACAAATATATATAATTTGAAATTTATTTATATTAAGATTTGGTTACTTTGTTGACTAACAAAAATTCCATAGTATAAATTTCAAATTATAATATATCTTAAATCATTAGAAATATTTACAATTTGAAATTTATTTGTACTAAAATTTGGGCACTTTCGTAACTAACAAATCATTCATAACATAAATGTCAAATTATAATAAAATTCTAGTAATTTTAATTAATTCTTTCATATTTGCTGCAGTTAATAGTTTATATGTCATTGTTAGAAAAAAAAAATTATACATATAAAATCCATAATGAAAATAAAAACTTCAAGAATTAATAACAATAACCATTAGAAAGTTAGAATTCAAAACTACAAAATAGCCTGCAACATTTCTCATTTTTTTCTTTAATGCAACAACTTGACCATGTGACTGCTCTTTTAGTATTGTACATATGACTAAGAAAATAATCTTATGACCACGACTCAAAAATTGTATTTGGCTATACATACATTTGTGAAGTATGACAAACATTATATACATTATTCAGAAAAGAAAATACAAAGAATATGTCATATTTGTCCATGCCATAGTAAGACCCATTCTTTGCATTTACACACAAATCATTTGATATTATTTGTTTATGAACCGTTGATCATTGTTAGCACAAAATCGTCATACTGTTCAATAACATATGTTAAAGAGTATAATTTTGAAAGACTAGGTAGGAACTCAAAATCATCACCTTGTGAAAGAGTTACCTTGCATTTGTGTGTGAAAGTGATTTTTGAGTAATCTTCTTGATTGTAGTAACACCTATGTTTATTAAAGAACTACCGTTAAAAGGGCTACCAACACTTGGTTACAATAGTAGAGAAATGTTTATGAAATTACAATGCTTAACTATTTGTTAAAAATGAAATATATACAAGTCGACCGACATGGAAAATATAAGATAATCTTTAAGCACTTGATTTGTTTACTTCCAAAGCTTCACTTGTCGTTTTTCATGGCTTTTAAAGGAGTTTCTTTGAAAGATCTTTAGAAAAAGTTATGTTGAAACATCTTGTCTTTCATGGCAAGACAAGATTTATAGGCCTAAGTTACAACAAAGCATGATGACAAAAGAAACAACAATACAGTTTATTATCCATTTGTTTCAAGTAAATAGGCATAAGAATGTCAAGGCAAATTATCCGCCAAAGTACATATAAACTTCACATAACATTAACTAAACACCTAGCCTGAATAACAAAGGAATCAGCTACTTTTTTTATCCAATCAAATAACAAATTCATATCATTCAAAGGAATTATACATGAAAGAATCGAGGCGGTAGATCAACATGTTAGCCATATAGAACACAACTATCAAACAGATAACCCATCTGGCACGCCAACGTTTCAAGTGCTTAACTTACACTTGCTTCCAACTTATCACTTCTCAATCCCTGAGTCTCCAAAGAACAATATAGTTGAAGTCATCAGGACTGCAGTCCATCTGCAGTGGTCTAGCAAGTTCAATAATTATGATCATTACCATATGGGGTTTACTTTCCAGTCTTCGCACGCTTCAATCCTGCACTGTTAAAGGGTGACATGCTTGGGCTCATACTCGGGCTCATGCTGGGGCTTTCTTCTCTTAGAGTGCCATTTAGCATTGCTAATTCCCTTAATTGTTGCTTCTTATAATGATCCAAGGATTCATCCTGCATTAAAAAATGAGTTTGAACAAGGTCATGGTCCAACAGACAAAGCAACAAAGATAACATATGAATGCATTCTTGTTCATACCACTGGCTTCAGAAGATTTTCTAATACTGCCACTGCATGATCCAAGCGAGCATTTATTATATCCTCTGGAAATTCAGCCTCCACTAACACGTGCAGTGGCTCATTTAGATGCTCATAACCAGGTTTATCTTTTAGTTTATCTTCCTAAAAAGGTTAAGTCAGGAATTATCAAGCAAATTCAAGATGGTTAAAACATGCACCCAAAGAAACCATGTATATGAAAAATTAGACATGTCACTTCACACTTCAAACCAAAATGAGATGAAAAGTTATTACTAACAACACAGATTCATTTTCTGATACAAACATTGATAGAACCATGTCCCAAAAACTAGTTATTTAGATTGAAGAATCCCAAGTGATATAAACCCCACATAAAGGCTCATACGTTCCAATGTGAGATTCAAGTTTCATACCTTGCACTTGGGATCCTAAAATATCACCACGCTCTATAGCCTAGGCATCCACACAGGCTAGCTCTGTACCAGCTCCCTGCTAGCCCTAGACGAACATTGCAATGTCAATGCCACGACCCATGCCACATGATTACAACTAAAAGACATGATAGCTTTGATACCAAATAATACAAACTTTGAGAGGATCACAACCCAAAAACTAATTGTTCTAATTGGAATGTCTAAAGTCACATAAATCCCACACCAAAAACTTATACTTTTCGATGTGGGGTCTATGTCTCATACCTTGTACTTAGGATCCTAAGTAATCCAATGCATAGAGCTTATCAGCACCTTGATTGAATGTCATGGTACTCCATTCATGACCAAAAAGAAAAATTTAGTCATAAGATGAGCAACATCAATATTATTAAGCTACACATGACAGCACCTGACCAGATTTCTTTCCTGATTGCTAAGACTTAAATACCAATCTTCAGACCTTACCTAACAGCTTAGGCTTTTAGGTCAAGCTATGAGAGCAAGAAGTTTCAACTGCTAACCCCCATGTTTCTAATGTGCCCTTAACTAATTACTTAAGCTTTATCCCCACACTTCAAATGGAAAAGGCACTATCTTTATCCTGATTGCTTAAATCAGAACAATCACTGGTCCAAATCAACATTTTTTTTATTAAAATTGTCGCCTCTAATAAATGATATCCGGAAAATAGTGAAACAAGAATAAATAATATTCCACTTTATCCAGAAATTAGACAATGCAATTAATATGCAAGCAGAAATAACTTCAATATGAAACATTAATTATACACACAGATATAATCAATTAGCACGAAACAGCTTTATAGCACAAAATTTTCATATTATCATGTTGTATGAGTTAAACTTCGTCTCTTCCATAGTTGTTAAAGGCGAAAAGCACCAAAAGGCGATGTGGAGTTTTATTGCCCAGGCAAAAACGTCGATTTTTTACCAAAGGCAATTAAAAAATCCTATTAAAATTTTTATATTTCCATTAAATTTAAAAAAATATGTTACTACATCAACAGTAAAAATATTGACCGACAACTTCTCAGATCAAACCAATAGTTAGTTATCATGCCTAGACCTATTTGACAATCGTCTATAAGGGATCAATAAACCTATCTGATGACCTTAAATCTTTTCAACAATTTCTTTGGTAGCCTTAGAACTTGTCGACAACCTCTTTACTACTTTAGAACTCACCATTAACCTCTTGACAACCTTAGAACTTGTTAGTGATCTTCTCAACAATCTTAAATCTCACTGTCAACCTCAAAAATTGTCTATAATCCTTATATCTAACTGAAAATTTCCCAAAACCTGCCAAAAAGCCAGAAACTGTGCTGAAAACTGTCCAAAATTTGCTAGTAATTCTCAGATCTAGTCGTAGCTATCCTAGGTGATAATAAAGTGTGCTTTTTCGGTGTCTAAAGCTTCTCCCAAGGTGTCGAAAAAGCATTAAAGGCGATCACCTTTGAACCATTATTCACCCTAATCGTACTCAAGGTGATGTGGCCATCACCTTGAGTAAAGCGTGGCCTAAGCATGCTTGAGGCACGCCTTTGACAACTATGGTCTCAGCTTAAACACGTTGCAAACTAACTTCTAAGTTACTTATATGCATATTCACCAAATTACAATTTGAAAACTGAAAATCATTTTCTGATGAGTCATACCTTTATAGAGTCCTTTACAGAGCCCCGACCTCTTATGAAGACCCTACATTCTGTCATCGCTTCAACTCTTTTCAGAGAGTTCCCACGTGGCCCCAAAATTCGGCCAACAAAATTATACTGCTATGATTCTACGTTAGAAGCTATGATTTGAATAGGAACAAAACAAAAATCAAATAGCACTTCATATTGATATACACATCTTAACTTACATTTGGATATTTGTCAACAGGAACATCAAGTCTAACAACTCTCTTCACAATAGGTGTGGTAGGAATTCCTGGCACTCCTGTCCAGCCCACTGGAGGATTTTGAAAAGAGGCCATTCTTTGGAGATGCCCATTTTCCTGTAATCATTAAGAAAAATAAATCTTTATTTTTGATAAAAAATAATAATTTTTTTCCATTTTACTGAAGCTTTAATTAACAACAGTAAAGCAAGGAAAACAGGAAAAACTTTACACAAAAGAAAGCAATTTAGTATATTAATATCAAAATCTGGTAATACTGAACAAATCGGCAATATAAAACAATCCAATAACCCATATTCAAGACCAAAATCCTCTCCAAGACCTATCTACACCAAATCCAATCAAGAAGTATCTTATTGGACTAGGTGTAGATAGATATAAGCAAGAGATGGCTACCCAGTAGTTCTTACAATCCACCACTTGCCCAATAGAAAGACAACAACCAAGCAATCCAAAACCTTTTTAAAAAGTTGAAGCTGATCTAACATGAGAATAGAAAACAAGAGAAATTCCCTACCAACATAATTTTTTTTTTAATATAACTTTTTCAGGAAAATTAGTTTTTGATGCCCACCAGCATCCACCTAAAGGCAATATGTTTGTCAAAATACAACGAGACTTAAGATCATGGCAAATCCAAGATGGTGCATAAGCCATTCAAAAACAATATATCAAGAAAATACCTCCATGAACTATCCCCTCCTACCACTTTACACAGCTCTGTTAACGCTTAACTTGCAGAGGGTTTTTAATTTTTTTTCTCTTTTTGTACTTTTCTTTAAATTAAATAATAAAAATCTACATGGATGTTCACCAATGTTAGCACAAAAGCTTTCACAAAGAAAATCACAAATTATTTGATAATCTTCTTCTTTAGTCACCTGCTGGAGATCCTACCCTTATCTTATCATGTGTTAGGATTGGGACACTTGTTCCCAATCCAATGACGCATTTCTTTTATAAATATATGTTTGAGTTTTAAAAGAAGAGAAGAAAAATATTAGGGTTTGGGTTTGATGGCAGCCCTTTGGCTGATTTAGGGAGGTCTCCGGCGCCTCTAATGGCCGGAAAATGGGAGATCTCCGGCGTCTCGAATGGCCGGAAAATGGGAGGTCCCGAACTCCTCGAATTGTTCGGTTTATCTTGTAATGGTTTTAGTAATGAAATATTTTAGTTTATTATGTTTTTTGTGTTTTGATTTTGTGTTTGGGTTGAATAAGTGTTGGGTTCCTAACAAATGGTATCAGAGCGCGTTCGATCTAACGGAGAAGATAGATGATGGTCGGAAAAGTGATGAGTCACCGGAAAATGTTCATGGAGGAGGCTGACTTGAAGAAAAATCATCACAGAGAGAAATGAGTTTGAAAGCGCAAAATGAGAAGAAGAGGAAAACGAAAATAGAAGAAGCAGAAGAAAATGAAACGCCGACGGAAGCGGAAAAGATAAAAAAAAAAAAAAAACAAAAGACAGAAGGAAGAAACAAGAACGAAGGAGAAGAAAGAAGAAAAGAAAAAGACAAGGAGAAGGAAAGAAGAAGGAAAGAGAAAGGAGAGAGAAATAAAAAAATAAAGAAATAGAAAAAAGGTGGAGGCAGTGGGTAGGTTTATTGGGAAGAGAAAAGGAAGAGAATTGGGCGTTGGAAAGAAGAAAAGAAAAGTAAAGAAGCAGGGGAGAGAGAAAAAAAATTTTTTTTTTAAAAAAAAGAAACAGCTGGGAAACTGCTTTGGATAGGAAGAAACAACTGAAAAAAAAAAAAACATAAACTTATCTTGAGTACAAGATGATTTTGAAGGGGAGGGAAATGTTAGGATTGGGACACTTGTTCCCAATCCAATGACGCATTTCTTTTATAAATATATGTTTGAGTTTTAAAAGAAGAGAAGAAAAATATTAGGGTTTGGGTTTGATGGCAGCCCTTTGGCTGATTTAGGGAGGTCTCCGGCGCCTCTAATGGCCGGAAAATGGGAGATCTCCGGCGCCTCTAATGGCCGGAAAATGGGAGATCTCCGGCGTCTCGAATGGCCGGAAAATGGGAGGTCCCGAACTCCTCGAATTGTTCGGTTTATCTTGTAATGGTTTTAGTAATGAAATATTTTAGTTTATTATGTTTTTTGTGTTTTGATTTTGTGTTTGGGTTGAATAAGTGTTGGGTTCCTAACATCATGCTTTTTGAGTACTCACCTCCCAAGTTTACATTTCATGAAGAAAAATCATTCACCAAATTATCTTCTTTCTCCCAACCTTAAGTGAGTTCAGGCATTTGAACCACATTAGAGGTATGAGCATAAATGAATTGTCTTACATATGGACACAACCAGGGATCTGACTCAGCTTAAGTACAATTACAGTAGATTATACAGTGGCCTTCAATAAACACGGCATGTTCAAAAAGCCAACTTTTATTTGCAGTTGAAAACATTGAAAAAGAAGCTTGTTAGAGATTGATTTGTGAAAATACACATAAATGTTTTAATAATTTTGTACCTTTACTACATTAGAACTAGTCAATGAACCAATCAACACTAGTTAACAAACAAACATTAATGTACCCCTTCTAAAATAGAAAATTTTCAGCACATCTAAAAGATTAGTATATCCTCATTCAGTTTCAGAGCTATAAATATATGGCCCAAGCTTCAAAGAATTAAAAAATAAAAATAAATTTAAAGAAATTCAAACAAATTATAAAATAAAATCCACGGCAAGCATTAAAAATCAGTACCTTCCTTACCTCTGTTTGCATCACAGACACTCCCTCCAACTCCATTGGTCTTCCATTTGGCTGACCTAATGACCTAAATGGACTATCAAGCTCAAACCTTTCATGATCAACAAAACTTGGATTGTAACCTGTTAACCGTCTGATTTCTGCAGTGACACAAGACAATGAATAAAGTATTTATTAAATATTACCAGAACTAGTGAATTATTGTGGAAATCAGAATCAATAGACAATAGGTACCAACTCCCATCAAAAAAGATACCAAATATAATCAACTCAAAGTGCATATACAACTGTTGCCCAGTGTTAGAAATAATCAGAAGGTATCAACAAATCAGGTCTCAACTTCAGTGAGACAATAACGGCTAGACAATGTATCCAAAGGTTTTGGCAGAGACATTACTGGCATCACTACAAGATCATTCTACAATTCAGTTTCTTTACAACAGAACAAAAATTATAAAATGGAAAATCATAAAACAGCCACTTCACAACACATTTAACAGCACCAAGAATCAAAATGACATAAAAGAGCATATAAAATGATACAGCCAAAAGAAAATTCCAGTTCAAGAACTTCTAACCTAGAATTTGAAACAAGTGTGAAACTAATATATTTTAGAATCAAATGCATTTGGCTCAGTGGTCTTCCACTGATGTGCAAAAGCCTTTGACTCTGTGTGTACTGCACATATACCATTAAAATTTGTAAAGCTGTTTCTCAAGGCACAGGAAGCAGAACCCTGTAATATCAACAAAAGTAACAGGAATACTACAACAAAGAATAGATTGAAGATTCAAACCTTGATTCAGAAGTCTGGTGCATTGCGGCAAAACTTGCATAAATGGAACTAATTTTTGCCTCTCTGCCAATAATTCACCCAAATATCTGTCATCATCAACAAATCAAAATCATATTGGTTACAACCCTAAATAACAGTAACACTAGGAATATTTTTTTCTCATACGATTCAAATTTAGAGCATAACAAGAATATCTTGTTCAACATTATCTTAAAAATAGAACATTAGCAATCTATCAGTTAGTGGATACTATGATCAAAGTTTTATCATGGAATCATATACAAGCAAATACATATGAAATGATCAAAGTAAAATTCTGCTACCAAAGGCCCCTAATTCAATCTAAAGATCATGCAAGAAAGAAAGAAAGAAATGGAAAAAGAGGCTAAAACAAAGTTTCCTTTCTAGGATTCTTTTAATTTAACAATACCACTCCTTGTTCTTTCCAAAACGTTAGGTACACAGTACTGATATCTTTAGTAACAGATTAAGTTAATAATTCAATCTAGCAGCCAAATAAAAAAGAAAAGGAGAAAAAGAAGAAGAAGACAATAATACAAGCACATCACTACTAATATATAATACTGCAATTGGTTCCTAAGCAGAATCAGGAAAAAATGATTGAAAGAAAATAGGATTATGAAAGCAGTAAAACTGGTATGTAAGTAAACTCCACTAAGTGCAACACAACTATTGGTCAGTTTTTCATTCTCTTAAATCATGTTCAACTGCCCAGCTTTCACAACAATGAACTTAAAATAACAGCAGACATGAATATTAAACTTTAAAAGTTCCCGGGACACAGCTTTCTACAAGGGACAATTTCTGTGAAAAGAAGGGACTTATACTCTAATTCTCAAGTGCAACATTAGCAACAATTGAAGCCAAGATGAAAGAAGTATAAGCACCTTCAACCAGTATAAAACCATAAGCAAATTCTAAACAAATATAAGAAGTAGGCAGCCCATGCTCGTCTATATCACACATCTATGCTTGATCTTGAATTCTCCCAAAAGATAACAATCACTCTCCTATGAGAACATAGATGCAAAAATAACATTTGCTTTAATCCGAGATTCACAATTTCAACCTCCATTAACAATCACCAGTACAAAACAACTATTGATCCATCTTCCTCTAAAGTCCAGGACCTCAGTCACATTGTTCAATTAATCTGAGATACCACTAATCATACTACACAATCAAAACTCTCACCCCAACAATCAAACCACCAAAACAAAGCAAACCCAGAAGAAAAAAACAACACGAGATTCAAAACCTTAAACTTGAAGCAATCATACAACTCAAATGGAATAAAAAAACCAACCTATCACGATCTAAAGGCAGAGAAGAAGAGGATCTATGAGGAGAAGCATGGACTCCAGAAGGAGGGTACTGGAAGTAACTTCCAGGAGTGATTCTCTCTCCCATAGAAGATGGCTGTTCCAAGTCAAACAAAAATCACATATCAAAAACAATAAACACAACAATAAGAGCAAATACCAGATAAGAAAACATGAAAAAGAAGAAGAAAAGGACTTGCTAGGGGGATGAAAAGACAGAGAAGGGGAAGTAGATGCAAAGTGGTGATGGTAGAAGATGAGTTACTGTGAGAGTCTTGCCTCTGTGGTTTCTCCCCTTCTCCCAATTTTTTTTTTTTTAATTTAATTTAAGCGTTGGGGGAGATGGGGCTGTAATATGCGGTGAGATACAAATGCCCTACTAATTGAGGGTTTTTTTAAACCAAATAAATCATGGATAATAGATGGGTTATACAACGATACGTTATTATTTATGTATATAATATTATTATTTAATAAATAATAATTAAATTATAATTTTTTAAAATATAAAATAAACACATAAAATAAATATGAAATACATATATAATAAACATGTAAAGAAAACGACAAAATAAATATGAAAAACAAATGATACGTATAATTACTTATTAAAAAAAAATTTTAAATATTATTTTATATATACTTATTTTAACAAAGTATATAATTTGATTTGGTTTGAAAATTATATAAACGGTAATATAAACTAAAACTATTTTTTTAAAATTTATCAATTTAAATCAAACTATTTGTAAAGCTAATCAAATCGTAATGTTTTAGCAGTTTAATTTGATTTTATAATTCAAATCAAATTGTGCACATTTCTAATGACATGATTGAAAATTTAAAACGAGATTAGCCGTATTGATAGTTGGATTGGTCAAACTCATTCACTTGGTTTTATAACTCTAGGTAAATCTAGTTCGTTAATTAAAATAATGAAATAGGTTTTAGTTATGACTACGTTAGATTTGCCACATGTTTTAGATGAAATATGATTTGTCACCTATTCTCTATCAGATTGGTCAATCTAATACAAGTGTTGAAACACTTATTAGAATTAGGATAGGAGTATATAACATTTTCCTGTCTAGTGTTGGCCTAAAAATATTTTTCCACCTTTAGTTGACTTAAATAAGTTCTTCTACTCAAAATCAAACTCTTTAAAAAAAAAAACTAACGACATTAGGGTAAAATAGTAATTTTATCATATATTAATTTTCAAAAAACTATTTTTTTATCATATCCAAACATTTTAAACATAACAATTTAACTTTTAAAAAAGTTTAAAAACTCACAAATTAATCTCTAAAATTTTTTGAAACTCTTATATATTTTGAAACTACTAAATGACCCTAATAGTTGTAATATGAAATTTACACCCATAATTTTAGGTATTATGCTCTACTCTTTAGGGGTGTAATTGCATTTTTGAAACTATTAAGGGTAGACAATATTTCAAAATTTTACAAAAGACGCCAAAATTTTTCAAATTTTCATAACTCCCTAAAAATTTTCAAAAGTTATAGTTTACGTCCGGATATACAATTTTACGATCAAGACACTCATATTTATAGGAAGAGAGGAATAAAGAGCAAGGTAAAAATTTTTAGAAGTTTCTTATATAATTTAGATATGTAAACGATTATTTTTAATTTTTATTATTTTAGGGTTATATGATAATTTTGAAAAATAAAATAATAATTTTACTTCTTAATATTATTGTTTCATTAACAATTGTTATTTTGGGTGAGAAAGTATTACTTATGTTAACTAGAAATAGAAAAGTGCTTTAAAACTGAACATTGGGTGGAAAAATGTAAATTACTCTTACGATAATTTCTTTATTAATGAATACGTAAAAATAAGATAATATTAACTGTAATAAACGGATGATTTTCTATATCCCAAAATTATTATAAATAAATGTTTTTCTATAAAGATCTTCCCATCTAATGTTTAGTTCATTATCAAACTTCTATCTACTAAATTTCAAAAATTCAAATACTTATCTATCAATTGTTATTATTAAAAAAATATATTAGTTTTAAAAGTATAATTTTCATTTAACCAATAATGTTAAAAAATAAATATTTTAGGGTTATATGATAATTTTAAAAAATAAAATAGTAATTTCACTTATTAATATTGATGTTTCATTAACAGTTTATTTTTGGGTGGGAAAGTGTTATTTACCTTTATTTTGGGTGAGAAAGTGTTACTATGTTAACTAGAGGTGGAAAAGGGTTTAAGACTAAACATAGGGTGGAAAAATTAAAATTACTCTTAGGATAATTTCAATATTAATGAATGCCTAAAAATAAGATAATATTAACTCTAACAAATGGTTGATTTTCTGCATCCCAAAATTATTATAGACAAATGTTTTTCCAAAGGTCAAAAGCTTATTCCCACCTAAGGTTTAATTCATTGTCAAACTCCTACTCACTAAATTTTAAAAATTTAAATACTTATTTGTCAATTGTTACAATTAAAAAAAAATTGTTAGTTTTAAAGTAATAATTTCATTTGACCAATAATATTAAAAAAATAAAATTTTATCTCATTTTTTCATTTTAATTTTAAAAACTAACAATTTCTCTCAACTTAGTTTTGAAATTTTACTTTTTCCCCCTTAGGGTTTCAATTTATTTTCTTCCTTCTCTGACTGACAGCCTATCTTCTTTATTGTTGACGATGTTGGCCAAAAACAAATCACCCTATCCTCTCTCCAATATAAAGATGGGTTTTAGCCTTGGGGTAAAAAATAATGTCCCTCAACCCGCCTATCCACTCCTTTTCATGTGAAGACAAACAACACATAACAAAAAGCAGGCTTGGGCAATCTTCGGATGCCCTTCATTTTTGAACGATGAAGAGGATTGGGTGATGTTCAAACAACATCTCATCTTCCGCCTTTGTTGTCCACCCTTCGTCTTTAGCCTTCATCATCTATGTCACAGTTTTCGACCTTCATCATCCACGACAGAAAAGATAAGTTGTCGGTCAGAGGAAAGTTACTGGAGATGGAAGGAAACAAAATGAAACCCTAGGGGAGAAAAGGTAAGTTCAAAACTAAGGAAAAATTGTTAATTTTTAAAATTAAGTAGGGAAATGAAAGAAAATTTTATTTTTTTTAATATTATTGTTTAAATAACAATTATACCCTTAAAACTAAAGAATTTTCTAACAATAACAATTGACAAATGAGTACTTAGATTTTTAAAACTTAACGATTGAAAGTTTAATGATAGACTAAACCTTAGGCGAGAATAAGTTTTTTGGCCTTTTTCTAAATGCACGATTAATTTCAACATTGTTTTGTAGCTTTATGCACATTAATGATAGGAATGGATTTTATTTGCTCTAGTTTATATTGAACGAATCAAGTTCAAACCTAAAAATTAATCTTGCTTCCACAAATGAGTTGGATTCAGATTGTCTGAAATTAAATCTAAAATTCAATAATTTTTTACTCAGATTTAAATCTAAATTAGTTGATCTTGAGTCAACCTTCAACTTAGTCTTGTTCTCAATTTAAACTAGATTTAGTTGTAATTAATGTTGTTGATGTTGTTATTATAATTATTATTATAAGTAAATTCATTCTTAAATATTGCAAATTTATACTAAATATTTAATTGAAATTACCAATAATGTTAGTTGTTATTGCATCAATCAATATTCATTAATTGGTCAATTATATTATAATCACATTTAATATAACATATGATTTCCATTAATATTTTATTTCTCCGTTTAGATACACCATTATGTTGTTAAGTACTAGAATGATTGAGTTGAGATACTATCCCATTTTTTTTTAGGTATTGTTTGAATTCAAAATTGAGGTATTTATCCCCTTAGTCACTTTGAAGGATTTTAATTTGTTTTCCAAATTATTTTTCTACTTCATTCTTGAATTTTTTGAATTTATCAAAGAATTCGATTTGTGTTTTATCAAAAACACATAGTTATATCCACTGAAGTCATTAGTAAATATGACAGAGTAGGTTTCCCTATATCTGTTATGCATTGTCATGGGCCAATACACATCTTGTGTATGATCCCTAATAGTTCAGTTGTGCTTTTACTATGTCAAATGAAGGTTGTTTTGGTCATCTTACCTAATAGATATGATTTGCATTCATCATATGATTGAAAGTCAAATGATTGCATGACTCTTTGTTTAAAAAGTCTTGATATATGTTTCAGTTTTATGTGACCTAGCTTGTAATGCCACAGATATGTGGTATTTACATAATTCGATTTTAGTCATTTGTTATTTTGTACATTGAAAATTTCATTATCATGTTTCAGAATATATAAAATACTATGCAATTAAGTTGTTCTATAGAGAATATTATTTAGGCTAATGGTTATAATACCACTAGCAATTGAAAATCAATTTCATTTTTTGTCTAAAACATACACAGAAACTAAGTTTCTAGAAACAGAAGGAACATAATTACAATGTTTTAATTTTAAAACTAGCTAGTAGGTAACCTAAGATATTAAACACCTATAACTAATGTAGCAACAAGTGTTCTATTTCCAATATGTAAGTCAACCTCTCATTTGATGAGCAATCTACTCTGTTGTAATCCCTACGTTTCAGAATAAATATGAGAATCATATCCTATGTCTACAACTCAAGATAAATAAGGAAAATAGTTTATCTCATTGACAAACATACCTGAAGTAGAGACTTTAGTTGTCTTCTTTTTCTTGTTCTCTAAAAAGGTCTTGCAATGTCTCTTCTAGTGACATGTCTTGCCATGATAGAAGTAGACAACTTTTCCCTTCCCTACATTACCTGTAAGTTGAGTAGTAGTATCAAGTTGTTTTTTCACTTTAGGCTTAGTCTTAGCCTTAGCCTTGACTTTTGATACTTGGGCTTAAACCACAAGTAGATTAGCCTAAGCTACCTTTCATACTTCTTGTTCAGCCTATCTAAACATATATAACAACTTCTCAAGGGTTTTCTCTTTTTCGTTTAGGTTAAAATTCATAACGAAATTTGCCCACAATTTAGGAAGGGACTTCAACATTAAGTCAATGGCAAGCATAATGTCTATGATGAACCTCAAGCTAACCAACCACTAAATGTAGCCAATCATCTTAACCACATGAGGGCTAACTTATCCTCCCTCGGAGAGTTTGCAATCAAACAGTGCATTTGACATCTTGTATCATTTAGCTATCGCACAAGTGGCATAAAACTCGTGAAGGTGTACAAGTATAGATTGCACATCCATTTCCTCATGTTGTTTCTAAAGTTCAGATGACATGGAAGTTAGCATAAGACACTAAACTTCCACAAAGTCATCAAGATACTTATTAAAAGTATCATTTTTCTCATGGGTGGCATCGGGACCAAGCTTAGGGGACAACAATCCCTGAAGGATATACAACTTCTTCTCCTAACACAGAATAATCTGAAGATTTTTGTACCAATTAGTGAAGTTGCTTCTAATGAGTTTATTTTCTTTTTCGAAAATTGATTGATATACTAGGTTTGACATGGTGATTATGTGATCTATAATTTACAGATAAAAGAATTAGTAATTTTATTTAATTACGAATTTAATAATTAAAATGCTCTCACTATGTTCTTTAAGTCAATAGTCTTCACTATCAAACTCGAGAAGTTCTAATAAACTTCATAGTGAACAAGTTCAAATTAATCGAATAGGTAAATTTCAAATTAATTACCAAAAGTCAATGATCTCAAGCTAGATGTTACTCCAACAAATCATACGACCCCAAATGTGACTCTCGATATCAATAGGGTAGATTCTACATATCTCCTTGCAACAACAAATGTATTCTCTACTTATGCCTCTAATATATTTCACCTTCGCTTTGGAGAACAAGCAAACTACATTAGTTAAGTTGGACCCAACATAATCATCGCTTAATTTTCCACCTGGTAGAAGTGTACCATTCACTTTGGTGAACAAAGTTCCAATGAACATAGGCTTAATTAGTGCATTATATTATAATACATCAATTAAATCTTATACTTAATATTTAAGTTGAAGATTTTATTATTTAGTCTCATCAGGTTTTAGCCAAATGTTAGGTAATATTTGCAAAATAAAATCTATAGATATATTCTACAACATAAAATAAAACGTGTTAGCACACAATCATAACTAATATCAACCCGCTCGAGCCAAAAGGAGTTTGATTGGTCAACCTAGATGAATCTTCAACTTTGAGTCTTTGTACTTGTCCTTTCATCTGCAATTTTCAATTATTATATAACTTTGTTTCTTAGTTACAAAATTCTAAAAAAATAAAAACAACATATTCTAAAAAAAGAAAAGGGGATAAAGGTAGGGTGCGAAAACCGTATTTAAGAATTATAACCCAAAAATGAAAAATAAAATAAAATATAAAACATCCACAAGGTTCTTTGACTGTGTACTAAATACTATGCATATATACTTCTATACATATACATACCAATTAAAATTTAAAATTTTAATTATTATTATCCTAAATGCCAAATTATTTTTGGTCTCCAAAGTTTTACAAGATTGTAATGTAACTCCTAAAGCTCAAGAAAATCTAAATTCAATCCAAATTTGACAAAACAAGATGAAATCGTAATTTTCAACTTTATTGGGCATGCAAGTATGATGTCCAACTATGCATATAGAATTTACTAAAATTCCAGAATGTTGCACGACTTGGCCAAGGCTAGAAAAATCAAAATGGCTAACACCAAAGATAGATCATAACTAAACAAAAATTGGTTCGGTCATATAAAGTATATGGTGTAAAACAGCAAGAAAGAGGCATGGTTGGACCAAAAATTTGTCTAGCCATGCAAATCACATGATCAGAAGGTACCAAGAGACAGGCATGGTTGGACAAAAATTTCTCTAGCCATGCCAGACACATGGTGCTAAGGCACCATGAAACAGTCACAACTAGACCAAAAATTGGTTTAATCGTACATTGTGCTTTAATCTCTAGTTGTGGATTTTCGGGTTTTCTAGTGACGAAAAATCTAAAAAATCTCCTAGTTTATGGTAAGCTAATCACCAGTGTGAGGGAATAGGCACGTAAACCACACTTACTCTAGTGACAACTCTCGAATCATGTAAACAACACAATTTGAAGGCGATTTCATGTAACAACACAAAACCTATGACATTCAACCAAAATCAAATCTACATATATCAACAAAACTCAAACAAAAATCATGAATCATCACTCAAAAATTAACACAATTTACATTATATATGATACTCAACAAATTATACAACAACACAATTGCAAATCATCTTTGTTAATTTTAACAGTTTTGATTAATCCGATTACAGATAATCAACATATACAATTAGTCAAAACTAACAATAGAGATACACACACACACATATATATTTTTCATAAAAATATGCTAAATAGTGGTTTTGATACCATTGTAAGGTTTTCAGGATGCCAATAACTAGCAACCCAACATAAATTTAAATTTTAAAAAATCATACAAACCTAAAAACCTGAACTAAGATACATGTTTTAGAACATATATTTATGAACATGCGAAACACTCATAAAGTATTTTAAGTTTATACATGCGTTGATAACTCATTTAACCTTCACGTGACAAGAGAAAGAATGTTATCCAACATTCGTGAGGCGATGCTTTAGTATCCATTTTGAGCATGAACGTGATAGAGGAAATCCAAGCAAAGAGTTTGCTAGGGCTCTTGATTGGATTCTCTATTCAAATAAGAGGAGAGAAAGAATAAGTGAACAATGGCTAGAGTTTCACTTCTTTTTCAGTCTTCATATTATACACAAATAATTATGTTTATATATACGTATGCAAGTGTTCGAGTTTTATTAGAATTTTAAGCATCATATAAATGTACAACTGGCATGTAAACATGCACAATTAGCTTGTTTCAAGGCTTGCAAGGGCGAACATCCCTTTGTCCAGTCGTGTCATGCCTTTATTCTTTATGGTACCAGTTGTGCCATGCATTTACACAACTAACACCATCGCCACTAAATGCACAACTAGCATATTAAGGTGTATAGTCGTGCACTTTGTTAAGGTATAGTCAAATTGAGTCCTCTTAAACCATTAAGCAAACCCAATCCATCCATAGTATTTCTCTCTTTCATAAACACCAGGATTATCAATAAACAATCCACTCCTTTGAGTTCAATTCAACTCCTATTTGCATGTGACCCATAAGCTCTCTATCGAATCAGTAGTGTCTAGATTCAAGGCAAATGTAGACAAAGACCAAAAATTGACCCCTAGCAAAGCATCATGGCCACCTAGATGATAATGTCAATAAACATCTCTTAAGCTTTTACAACATCACAGTTATGTGCAATCCAATCCTTTCATCAACTAATATTTCTCAAGGTTGAGATATAAAAATGCGTTTATCTTAATGATTCCTTAATATGAACTGATACACATCAATAACTAACACAGATTAGGCTAGAACATTATCCCACCGTGGCTACAAATTCAAGCAGTCATAAATGTCATTCAGTATTCTCATACGAAATATCTTTTCTTGTAGTTAGAAGTGAAGAATCCTTTATCGATCAACTTTAGCTTTTATGTATCTCACAATATGATCGATTACTACCTTTATAGTTACCCTAATTATAGTGACATATTAGATAATGTGAAACCATATCGATTCTTATACGAGATAACCTAGAAACCTTAAGTCAAAGGATCACATGCACACACGATATTCAAATGATTTATTCCATAGACATTGGAGTAGCTATCCATATGGATATCCTCTCGTTGGGTCAGTCTGATTAACATGTCTAAAATGTGCATCCATATGTTGCATCAAGCTGTCCACAACAACGTCGACACATGAGAACTGTCACCACTTTTGGTGGGCTCACTTAACACTGATAATATTATCATCATTACATGTACCTTCATTCATTGTAATGTTAGGATTATGGACGTTTCTAAAATTGCCACTAAAAGTGTATATAAGGTTCCCACAATCAGTCATCTGATCCCTTTATTATAGTTCAATAATTCTAAGGGCATGTTATTCGTAAGATCATATAAATAGACAACATATGAATTGAATAACAATAAATCATTTATTAATTATGAATGTACAATTACATCTACAAATGTCAAAGGTGATTCACCTACCCTAATATCAGGAGCCAATTCAACACTGAACTCAACTTCCTTCTCTAGTGTCAATCTTGGCAAGTTATCAAGAAACATATCCTGGAACTCACACACAATAAAAGTATACTAAAAACTCAAGGTTATCTCATCTGATTTATTTACCACATGCGTTAGGTAACTCATACAAACTTTACTTAGTATTTTTCTCCCTTTAACATTGTTGATCATACTTGGTACACAACCCTCACCAAATGTGAACATCTCACCATTATCCAGATGAAACCAAATTTTCTTCTTCCTACGATCAATCTAAACCCCATACTGAGTCAAAAAGTCTATATATAGAACAATGTTGAAATCCAGCATGTCAAACATAATAAAATTCATAACCATCTCTTAGCCTCTCAAAAACATTATCTTACCCAACAACATCTAATTACTTAGTATTTTATTCCCATCAAACAATTCAATAAAGATACCATTAACTAATGTAGGCTTTAACCTAGCCTCTTAATAATCCCTTGTGTAATAAAATTATGAGTAACACTAGAATCTATAAGTACATAAAATACAAGAGTGAAAAGATAACTAAGTCATAACAACAATTAGGTTAGCCTCAACCTGGGTTTGAGTTGTTACATAGACTTTTACTTATCCTCCCCCAACAATCTGTTCAACAGGGGCTAATGTAGCTACCATTCACTCACAAGCAAAGTGACCTAGTTGTTTGCACTTGAAAAATAATCTCGGGCCATGTACACTATTTAGGATGCTTACACCCACATATATGATAAGAAAAAGGGTCATCTTGCCTCAATTGATCCTCTCACTATGGTTGTTCATTCCTTATAGACTGATCATCACATTATGGCTTATTACATTTCTAGTTCCTCTTAAATCCTTAGGACTAGAAATTATGTTTATCCCTAGAATCTCAGTTGCCTCCTTTATAGCTAGTACTTGTGCTTGTTTGCTCAAATTTTGTGTTAGTGCTAATGATCAAGGCTACTTTATAATACGTTTGTCTTTTACCATCCTTTGCCTTATTGCCTTAGATCTTTAAACCCTACTCAGTGCCTCAGAATAGGAACTAGAAGCATGATCTCCTATCATCACATCTTTTACAATCTCTGACCTCAATCCATTCATAAAGATTTATATCTTGCCTTTGTCAGAACTAGCCACGCCTGAGACATATTTGGCAACTACATTAAGTTGGGTGGATTACTCTCTCATAAACATTTTGACCTTTCCTTAAATTAATATACTCTTGGTTCTTCACATATAACAAATCAGTAAATAAAAACTCTCTCTTAAAAACCATATGAAATCCTCTCAAGTCATGTCAGCTATACAGTAGGTCTCATACAGTATCTACCATCAAATCCTGACATCTTTCTCAAGAAGAAAATTGGCATACTAGACCTTGCCTCGGTTTGGCATCTCAAATATACTCGTTACATTTTCTAACAACTTTAACCACTTTTCAGTTGAAACAGATTCAATCCTTGTGACTCCCTTAAACTATGTAAGTTGATATATATTAGCCAAATTATAAATAATGTGGAGTTATCCCCTTCCCCACTCACCACAGTAGTCTTTTGAACATAATTGCCCATATATCTTATTGGAGCTATAAATCCGCAACTGGTGGCTGCTACTCAACTATAAAAAGAATCTAAACTGGTTGTCCCACACTCTTTAAAGCTTCTTAGTTCTCTCGAAGAACTTTATGCATAATTTGTTTAATCATTGAGTTTTCAATCTAAGGCACTACAGCTACACTAAAGGTCTATTGTCATGTCACTCCTTGGCTAACCTCTTGGGTAAGGACCTCATTAGCATTAGCATTATTAAGTAACCTCTTAGATCTCATATAACTTTTCAAGTTAACTCGTTAGCTCTCTCATTACTGCCCCTTTGCTTTGCAATCCTACTTGAAAAACCATAAAACGAACACAGTGAGTGAAACATACTCAGTAAATGGGTGCCCTCTCATCACTAAGCACATAACAATGCTAATCGTCATAAATTACAGTTGGTGTCATATGTTTTCCTATATCCAACTTATTGTGGTATTTCAGATATTTTTCTAGTATCCTAAATACCCATATGAATCATTTTGACATCTAATCATCAATGGTGATATCATCCTAGATGACCAATATTGAATGATGTATATCAATGTCTTGGACTTTTAGTGAAAGAATGAAACATCTCATATGTTAATCATAAGGTGTACCAAATACACTTATCGGTTAGGTTTCAGGTTATGGACATCATATCACAAGAAGAGTAAGACCTTAGGCCTTTCTTAGTATCACACAAGTATTCCAATTTTAAATGCTAAGATGTCTAATGTCAATGTGTGCATGAGTGTCCCAGATACTAAGGCGTCCAACACCAGTGCATAATACTCCAGTGGGTATCAAAGTCTCACAAACTAGCCTTTAAGCTTTTACGAAATAAGCTAATAAATCTTTCTTAATTTTTTATTTGAATTCACTCCAGTCGTGGTCTATGTCATCAAACACATAGTTAGACACGCTACAAATTATTGGAGTTACAATATATTTTCAAAATAAGGTAAATATCCATTTGCCTGTAAATATTGTTCATAGATTAGTCTATCAAGGGTGTTATTATAATAGTTTAAACCTTTGGGACAAAATGATTGTTAATTACACCCATATTATAATATTTAGACAAAATAACATAAATACTCTTTGATTGTTAAAACTAATGGCATACCTTCATATTAGGGATTTAAATATCATATTATAAATTATTTAGGTTAGGGAGAAGGACTATTTCCCACCCATCTTTTGATGTTTTCTCAAAATGCCACCCATGGCAGATGAAAATCCAGTTTTCCCACCCATGAGCTGTTAAAATGGATGATATCTGTTTGCATAAGGGTAAAATATCCATTTTACCCTTGTTAGATGAAATGACAAAAATACCCCTCAATTTAATTTCTCAAAATTGATGTAAGGGTTTTACCATTCACCCCCCTTAGGTTTTAGAAACTAACATTTTCACCTTACCTAAAGTTTTTAAACTTTAAAAACTAACATTTTCACCCCCAAACCTAGGGTTTCCATATTTTTCAAAATACAGCCGCCCCCCATAACTTTCAAAACTAGCATTTCACCCTCATTCTTCAACTTCATCTCCTGACGCCTTCTCCGGTGTCGTCACTGGCCTCCTCCTTCTCCTGGTGCGACGAAGAGATCTTCATCTTCTTATCGCACGGTGCGACGAAGAGACGGAGATCTCTTCGTCGCATGATGCGACAAAGAAACCTCTCTTCGTCGCTCATCATCCAGATCTGGGAGATCGGTTTCAAACTTCGCTCGTTGTTCAGATCTGGGAGATTGCTGGACGAAGGTCTCTCTTCTTCTCTCTTCGTGGCTCGTCGCATCTGGAAGACGCGACGACGAAGGATGACGAAGCGTCGTCCTTCGTTTGTTCTTCCAGATCTGGATGACGCTTCGTCGTCCAGATCTGGACAACGAAGGGTCGTCTTTTGTAGTCAGAGATGGGAGATCGGTCGAATGCGTCAGCCGTCGATGGTGGCCAGAGAAGGAGCAAACCCCAGGGGTGAAATCTAAACTTTTCAAACTTTGAGGATGGGTTAGTTATTAGTTTTTAAAACCTGGAGGGGGGAAACGATAAAATTTAAAAGTTTTAAGGTTTTAAATAGAAAATAACGATTTTGCCCCTGTCCCTAACTAAAAAATTGGACAGCAGTTTAGTCACGGATGGGAAAACTGGATTTTCATCTGCCGTGGGTGGCAATGTGAGAACGCATCAAAAGTTGGGTGGGAAATAGTCCTTCTCCCTTTAGGTTATAATATTCATTTGCTTCAATAAGTTTTAAAAAATGACATTTACACCTCGCAATATTGTTTACAATTTAGTACGACTACAATGTTATTGTAATATTTTAAGCCCCAGGGACATAATGACAATTAATTACACCCCGTACATAATATTTGGATTGGATAATATAAATATCATTTGATTGTTGAAACTAATGGCTTACTTTGACAAATGGGTAGGAAAATGACTTTTTTCAACTTAATAGTTTTGAGAATTTGTCATTCGGTGAAACCTTAGGTGGGAAATAGACATTTGGCCAAAATTAAACTACATAAACTTATGATATAGACTTCCATTGAGGTTTCAATTTCAGTCACCTACACCCCAAAGGCATGAATAATTTCTTTAACCTGCCTTCATATTTGAAGAATCATCTAATACCTCTTTTTTTTTTTTTTTGGTTGGTCTTAATTGATAAATTTTGTTTATTTTGTCCACTATTTACCTCATGTAAGTTCAATTAATATTATTGCTATCTAATTCATTTATAAAGTCTTATAAAAGAACAATGTTATGTGTATATATTTTTAAATATGCAATTAAGTATATAGATGAGTTATTATATGATTGACTATTATTTTATCTTAATTTAAAATTACTCAATCATATATTGACATATTATCAGTGTATAAAATTATATATCTAAAAGGGTGTAAACATAATTTTATTATTTATAAAAACCCTTAATGACAGTGATACAATATGGTTTCAACCAATTTTTGAATTAAAAAGTCTTCGTTCTCCAATGAAGATGGCCCCTACCGAGTCGGAAGGAGTGTTGTCAGAAGGAGGACACGTCGAAGGTTGGGTATGTTGCCTGAAGATAATCGAAGAAGCTCTTCTTTGTTGGAAAACTTTGTCTAAAAGTTTGGAAACCCTAGGGGGAAAACACTGTTTTTGAAAAGTTTGGTTGGGGGGAAATTGTTAGTTTTTAGGGTTTATTGGGGGGGGGGGGGAGTGAATTCAAATTTAAGTTTATTTTTAATATTACAGATAAAATAACGATTTTGCTATCGAAACTGTTAATTTTAACCGTTCATAGGTGGATAAATAGGATTTCCAAAGTTAAGGGGTGGGAACTTGGAAAAAAGGCATAATTTGGGTGGGAAATAGTCCTTTGGCCATAAAATTATATGTATTCAATTTTAAGTATTCAATTGGATATACAAATAATGTGTCCTCACTGATTATGTAATTGAGTAATTTTAATTAAAAAATAAAATAATATCTAATTACATGATTATATTGAAAGATCGAATAGTCTAAGAGGGGGGTGAATTAGGCAATCTAAAACAATCTTCACCGAATTAAATAATTAAACTAATTTAATCAAATTAATGAATGTTGCCTATTTTTAATACAATTTATGAGAATGACAAGAATATTTCAAATAATCAATACAATCAAAATAATATAACACAAAATATAAGTTTAAAGGATAAAAAAATTAAACAAGTAATATATAGTGGTTCGGCATAACTTGGCCTATGTCCACTCCTTCAAGCTATCTCCCTTGGAGTATTCCACTAATTGTTGATTGACAAAATCCCAACCAAACTTTTCTTTACAACAAAAATAGCTTCTAAGGTGCTATTAACATTTACAAGTACTAAAACTCAATTTCTCTCACTAAAAATTTTTTAATCTCTTTAAGAGTGAACCTCACTTTTTTATAGTATGAATTTTGTATGAATTTGAAATATAATCTCTCTCAAAGAGTGTATATGAAAATTTAAGCTTGTTACAACCCAATGCAAATAAAATCTAAAAGTGTGTAAGCAAGAATTTTGAATAGAGAAGAGAATTTATAAGTGTATAACTCAAAATTGATTTGCTCTAAAATATATGAAAGTTCTTGGTGACAAAAGTCCTTTATAAATGAATTTGATTCGGTTTATATAGGGGAAAATGAGGAAAGTTGTCGTTGTGCATAAAAACTAGCCATTTTAATTCTCCAAAAAACATAAAATTTGATCAATCAGATATAATTCAGTCAATCAGATATGACGTGATACTTCTGTAAAGTTTACATGGCATTAGCCATTAGAAAATTCAAAACAAAATTTGGTCAACCGAATTTAATTTGGTCAACTGAATTTTTAAAAACCAAAATGCATGGCTTCTAGATAATTCAAAAGCAACCATCAAAGAAGTTGACTGGTCAAATTTGGTCAATCAAATTTTGTTATTTTTACCCCCTAAATTTTTGAAAACTTGTCATTTGCCCCTTAAACCTTTGAAAAGTGACAATTTAACCCATATTTGAAAATTCTTTCAAAACCAACTTTGAAATATGAAAATGTAGTTCACAAAACTTCATCATTTTAAATGAGTTAATAAACTTTGATAAACACTTGACTTAACCCAATAAGTTTGGAAAACAACATTTTAACCCAAAATGTGAAAGATATGAGAATAAACTTTTAAGTGAACTATTGCATGCAAATAAATATTCTAATCAAAACGAATACTTCAAGATTATACACATATCCATCTAAACTTGAATTTTTCTTTAAATCTTCAAGAATTCTTCACTTAAGTCTTATTTTCATTTCCATCTTGAAATTCCTTCAAATGCATTTATGAATTCTTGTAATCTAAACTTACACTCAAGTAAAATCATTAGTTAATATGCTTAGGGACATTTTAGTTTGTTATCATCAAAATAAGAACATAATGACTCCTTGAGTCAACAAATATATTATCTAAATACCCAATTAAAAATTTAAAATTGGATACACATAAAATTGTTCTAATTTAACAATGTTGTGTTATATTCTATGATTTTTCATTTTTAAAACTTAAACTGATGATAATTATAATTTAGAGTTCTAACACTTAACGTTCAAATTTTGTTGTAGTCCTATATAGTTGGATAGTGAGGAAATCTCAACATATATATATAGTGTGAAAATAAACCGTTACACACGTCACAAAAGGTTTGTAAGTAGGCTCTGGGTCAAGTTCATTGACCCGACCCAGAAAAGTCCTCGGGTCCTTCAAACGAGAAAACTATGAAAGAACTTCCTCATATTATGAGAGCGACTAAGACATGTGTGGAGCCGTGTAGTTTCTCTCACAACTACTCGACCGATAACATAGTTATTGTAATATATAGTTTTTGTATAAGGAGAAAAAGGAAACAAGTATATTTTTTGATAAAGAAGATATGAGGAGATACTAGGATTAAATAGATATGGTTGCAAAGCAAGAATTAAAGAAATTATATATTGGAGGATTATTATCTTTGACAAAAAAAAAAGATTTTAGGATTTGATGGATTTTTTTTAAAATAGAAATAAGGGATATGATTGGATTGATTGAGAGATAAAAAGATATTGATTGATTTTAATTAAAAGTCTTTATCCCTTTGAATAGATTTTTATAGGCTATAAAATTATTTCTCTAAAAGTTTAGACCTCATAAGAAAATCAATAATATTAGTTTTTATTTTTATACTTGGCAATTGAAAAAGGGAGAGATGTAAAGTTATTTGAATCAACAAAAAAGGTTGGAGATTTGAGACAACGTGAAGATATTGGTATCTCGTTGGGTGATTAAAGACGTAGTTAGAGATTGTTGAGGTAAGTAAAAGCTTACATAATATGTAATGATTTTTGTTCTATATGGAAAATGTTTATATGATTATTTATGTTATAAATTCTTTTTACTAAGATTGATAAATTATGTTATAATTTTATTTTATGATTATATGTTAGAAGTATATAATCTTTTTATTTAAAATACTTTTGAAAAGTGTTTTGATGTTTTTCTATAGAAGAAAACTTATTCTATGTTATATGGTTGTTAAGATGAAAGTATTTGAATGAATTTATTGAATAAAGATTTTCTACTATTTTTCAAAGATAAAGATTTGTTAGAAAAACAAGTTTTATAAGATTTTTTTTGCCGAATGTCCATAGTAAGATAAGGAATTGACGGATTTATGAATTGATAAATATGATTAGATCATAAAACATCCAAGGACATATGTTGAATGATGAAAGGTCTGCGGACCAATTATGAATATGAACACAATGAAAGGTCTGCAGACCAATTATGAATATGATGAAAGGTTTGCGAACCTGTTACGAATATGAATACGATGAAGGGTCTGCGGATCAATATGAATAAGAATATGAATTATGAAAAGTCTACGGACTTATGATGAATATGAATAAGAATCGAACCAAGTCACCACGAATGTATGTGACACTATGTGACAAAGGCTAAGTACAAATTTTATGTTTTTTTTTATTTATGAGTAATGTTTATGAATTATTTTAAGATTATCTTATGACAAATGATGAATCTTGTTTCTCCTTATGATTGATATAAAATATTTATGTTTGTTTCTCCTTAGGATAATGAATACGAACTTGTTTATATTGTTTTTCTTAAATTTTGTGGAAATGTTTTAGTTTCGTTATGGTTAAGGAATATCTAGCGTTTTATTTATTTATTTATTTATTTTGACTAATTATTTTGAAAATAAAGAAGTTTTACAATGTTTATTTATTAAAAAAGTTATGTATTATGTTTATTTTTATTTACTGAGTTGACAGCTCACTCTTCGTCTCCTTTATTTTGCAGAATAAGTTTTCTAAATTAACTAGGAGGAGTGGAATAAAATGAACTCAAGCTGAGTTGGGAGATTAAAGAGTTTTGATGTCTAGATTTTATTGTTTATGAATTTTGTAACTATGAATTATTTATAAGACGTGATTATATTTAATTATTTTTTAGGATTATTTTGGGAAGAATAAGAATATATTATGCTATAAAATTATTTTTATTTAAAATAAAGTCATGGATTAAATTAGTTTTGCATTTTCAAACGAGGTTAGAATCTGGGGTGTTACAGTTATTCACATGGTTATCTTAAAACCAACTAAACGGGGCTTACCTGTCTTATAGCAAAATTCTTTTTTATATTTTTGTTAGATTTAAAAAAAATTGAAACTGGTTTATACTTGACACGTATGAACTTTAAGATGTTGGGCACAATTATTATAATTAGGGTTACATTCAAATTGATTTGAGTAGAATTCAACTGTTACTTTGATTCGAATGAGTTTAAGGATTTTATATTGTTGAGCTCGAATTTAAGAAGTGTCTGATTTGCAAACTTGAAAATTTTCAATATAAATGATATCGTTTTTACTGATAAGCATAAAAAAATTTTGTTTTGATTGATTTGACTCAACAACAATTCTGAGTTAAGATAAACTCAAGCTCAGCTAGAAATAGTAATCAAATTCAAGTTCGACTTCCCTCAAGTCAATTTGAGCTTGAATTGATTTAAAGATAACTTTCTAGGAGCCTAGGTTTGAGTTTGACTTTTTAAGTCAAACAAAAGTTAATTTGACCCAAATGCAACTCGGTTTGACTTAATTCAATTCGAATCCAATCTTATGATGGGGAATTAGGAAAAATGTTGGCAATAACAAAGTTAATAGCTTTAAGATGTTGCAAAACATTAGAAGAATTCCTATATTTTTATATATTGATATTCACCTCCAAAGGTATAAAAATTTACCTTTTAGCCCTATCTCGCTTACACTACCCAAAATACTTCTATCCTCATTTTCATCTAATTTTTTCACAAATTAGAACTCAAAAACAGATTGTTTTTTCATATTAATTTAAATTTGAAGTAAATAAAAAGTTAAATACCATTCTTAAAATTAAAATTAATTACAAACAACCAAAATTGATAAATTATTTATCACCACTGTCTTAATCCTACCCAAGATTTTTACATAATTAAAACAAATTCTAACTCAAATTAACTGTACAGACTAAAAGAATGATGAAAAAAAATTAAGGTAGGAGTAAAAATCATAGGATAGGAATATGATTGAAAATGAAAGGTAGGATTAGACATGGTTGGGGATTGTGCTAGTTCGTGATATGATAAGGTCTGAGGCACCACCTAGCCTTCAGTTGTGCCTCTATAGATTGACATGTAATATTATACATATATATTTTATTTTTTACACAATGTGTTAGGTCGAATCCTAAATTACAGGTGGTGCTTTTTTGAGGGATTTGATCTAACCTCTTTGACATGTATGGTTAGGATTAATAGTTACTACTATTCTTATCATCACTTATATCCATGATTTCATCAATTTTCAACATATTTTAAGTAAAATCAGACATTGTATTATATTTTAACTAAAATATACAATAATGTTGATGAAAAAATAAAATAAAATTTTAAAATATTTATATTAGGAGAAAATCACATCTACCCCAAGACACATCTTTAAATTTTGGATTCAAGTCTTAAAAAATAAAATAAAATAAAATAAAAAGACAACGTATAAAATGCTTTCCTACTTGGATTAAAATGAATTTATTGTCAAATCTCTTCAAATTTTAATTAAATTTTAAATAAAAATGTGGAAGAGAAACTATTTGTGTGTTTAGACTTTATTTAGGGTTAGACACGAGAGTAAAATATATATTAATTTTAATTTTAGGCTTTTAGCTATATCTGTATAATCCTTAAAATATTGGTTAATATTCATTAGATCCCTAAAATTAAGTTATTTTAATTAATTGTTTTTTCAATTTATTTCATAGTCATATATTTTTTTCATATTGTGTAAATGTTTTTTAAAAGAAACCTTATAGCATGGTAAGAATGTAGAAGAAAAAAAGTTAAAATGAATAACTTCCTAGAATGGGGGATATTGATTAAAATAACCTATTTTTTTCTTGTATACATATATAATCATCTTTTTTTTTTTATTATACATATATAGCTTAAAATATAAAATATTTAAAATATTCTTAGGTTTTGTACTCACTCAATCAAGACATAAAATTCACCCACTTACTCAATTAAAACTAAAATAGAAGGTAAAATGAGATAAAAATTTAAAAATTTTTGATAACTTGCTAAACACCTAGCTAAACCAATTTATTTTTAAAAATTGGTTAGCTGGGTGGTTGGCCAGTCAGCCAACTCATCCGACCAATCACCCCGCTAATCCCAAATTTCATAATTTTCTTCTTTCAAAGGCAAAATTAACTTAAAAAGTGGCTATATTTGTATAATAGAAAAAAATGTGATTATATATATATATAACGCAAAATAAATGACTATTTTAATCAATATCCCCCATAATGGACCATTTTAAATACAAAAAAAAAAAAAAATTATAGCTTAGAGCATGAATCTATATTCAAAGTGATGAAAATACTCTCTTTTGTGATGAGTTCATTTTATTGTACTCATCAACATGTATCTCATCAAGTTCATGACAATACAGTATTCCAACCAGTTACTAGTTTGTTAATACTTTTGATATTGTATATGATATTATACTATATTGCTATATAAATTCTTGTCTAATATAGTGATTGATTTGAGTTAAGTTAATTTAGGTTTGAATCCATATTTGACTCTAAATAAATCAAACTCGAGTTGAAGTTCTAAATCGACTTTAAGGTTCATTGATGATTCTTTATTAATATTCTTCTTCTTTTTTTTACAATTCTTCTTCCTCTTCTCCTTGTTTAGTGATTTGTCGCTTTCTTCAATATTACTATTCACTACTCAACAAGCTTGAGCTCAAACTCAATCTTATTGTTTTGTATTTGGAATGAACTCAAACTAATCCTCGTTTAGCTTAGTTTGGCTCGAATCCACTTTTAGTCCAATCTAATGTCAAGTCTTCCTCTAACATAAAATGACAATAGGTTAGGTAGGAGTCGAATACCTCAATCCCTATTTCCATTCTTATTATGTCTCGTCCCCGATACATGAATGACAAAGAATCTTTATCCTCTCCTTAAGGGGAAAATTTCTCTCTCATTCCCCTCCTTTTCCTCACGGAAAAATTTTTCCACACTTTCACCTCTTTATCCCAATTAAAATAATAATAAAATATTTATTAAGTGTTAGAAAATATTTATAATAACTCGAAATTTTTAAGGATAGTTCAATTTATAAGAGTTTAGAAAATATACAAAGAAGGAGACAAATCGAAAAAAAGATAGATTAGATAAGGGACAAATCGAAAATATATCTATTTTTGTTTTTATTTATCCTTAACTATAAGAATTTTAATTATCTTTATTTCTGTTTTTATCAAAAAAATACCCTTCCATTCGAAGAGAGGCGAGCCGAATACTTGGCTTCATGGGCAGATTGCTATCTCTACTCTTAACCCGTCCCACTGTCAAAATTCGCTCATCACTCCATTACTATAAATGGTTATTATGGAATATTAATATTTTATAATAAAGCGTTCAATTTTTTAACCCCTCAAAATTAGGGTTATTTTTTGGCAGATTTCTTCCACTGTAAAATGCAAACTTCAGAGTGGCACCTGAATTTTCAAAAAAAGAAAATAAAATTTATATATAAGATCGGTCCTCTGTTACCCTTACATCACTGTCTCTCTAACAATTATGCCCCCTTTTTTGAATTGCGTAGTGTAGGGTTTGAAAATTCTGTCGATCGGTGCATTAAAATCTGACCCACCATGTAATTTCGCGCCGATTTTCGTCTTTTCATCCAAATTGTTGAGGCCAATCGAGAATTAGGCAACATAGTGTAGGGTTTGTTTACTTTTTAGGGTTTTTAAAGAAGGGTTTGTAATGAAGGGGCCTTTGGATCGAACCAAGGTAGTGGTTCGAAACTTGCCGCCTGCGATTACGCAGGTTATATTTATTGAACAAATCGATGGGGTGTTTGCTGGACGTTACAACTGGGTATCGTTTCGTCAAGGAAAGACGAGGTTAGGGTTTTCTTTCTTTTTTTTTGGTTTATATTTCGCTGAATTTCGCGCTTAATTTTTGGGTTTGGGGGAAATTTGGGTTTGTTATGATTGTGTGTGAGTGGGTTTTTACTGATTGAGTTTTTTATTTTCAGTTTTGGCTTGCGTTTTAGCTAATTCGAAAACTTGTGGGTGCTGGTTTTTGGCGTCGGTTGATGGCATTTTTTATAGTTTTGAGATATACTTGTTCTATAGTTTTGTTTTAGTTTAGTTGTTTATTTTTATATCCAAAATGGGAACATGCAAATTCATATAAAATACGGGATTGGGTGGATGTACTTCATATACTTTGTATTTGTTTTTCTTGTTCTCAATTGTTATTTGCTTTCTGTGTTATTTAATTTCTGGGGATTGTAGGAGTGTAATGTCTGTAGGTTGTGGAAGACTCAGTTTTGCGGCTGCTCAATTGGCGTGGTTCTAGTAGGGCGTTGTGGAGTTAAAATTGTTTATTACTTCAGGGTGTAATAATATTGCTGTGTTTTAAGTTATCATGCTTCGTCCAATAATATTAGCTGAAGTGAACAGATGGCAGTGATTGAAACTAGCCGCACGAATGGGAGTTGGCCTTTATTAACTAGTGTATAATGATAGGTTTGAGATGATAATTAGGAAACACTGGAGATGGGCGGATCTTTCAGAGAGAATATTAATTAATGTGAAGACATCTATTTTATAGCCCATTTATTCCCTATTACTTTATTGGTTGGCTTTTATAACTTAAGCGCATAAGGGTATTGTTGTGATTAAGGTATATCATGCATAGTCCAGTAATATTACCAGGAGGAGTGAACAGATGGAACTGATTGAAAACTGGCCCACACAAATGGGAATAGGTCTTTATTAACAAGTGTATGATGATAGGTCTGAGATGATAAGTGGGAAACACGGGAGACGGACTGGTATTATGGAGGGAATATCATTTAATGAGAGTAGATCTGTTATATTACTAATTTATACCCTATTGCTCTTTTGGTTGGCTTTTATTTAATGCCACTTTCTTGGAGATAATAAATTCAGCTTTCAAACTACTAGGCTGATTTCAAAATTGTATTTGGAATGATTTTGTCTATTTGTTGTCAAATATGTGTTAATTGGACAATGCTATTTTATCAATTTGTTGTTGGGATGCTCTACTGCTGGGGATGAATTAATGGAAGAATTTTCTATTTTATGCCCTTTTAAGTTTTAATTAATTATATTTGTTTCCATAAAAAAGGTGGGTACCAAATTTTCTGTAAATTAGGGTGTTTGTATACACTCATACATTTTATGTATTGGATTGTAATGCGATTGGTTACCCAATGGTCTTGGGAAGCTTCTTTTTTTTTTTTTTGTGTAGTTGATATGCATCTGTTTAATGATGGAACATCACTTTTTATTTTCCCCCATTGCTCATCTTTTTATAACTAAAAGAATCACATTATGTCACTGTCTCTTGTTTGGACTACAATGTATACTTTCATGAGAGCATTTTGCAATGCAGATTATTACATTCTCTTTTATTTGGTTAGCTTCATAGTCAAACAATGATGTATGTTTACTGGTTCTCTGAGTAGTGAATGATAATCACTTATTCTATATTTCTAAAAATTATGTTTTGCAGTCAGAAGCATCGATCTTGCTCTAGAGCCTACATTGACTTCAAGAGGCCAGAAGATGTTCTTGATTTTGCCGACTTCTTTAATGGGCATGTCTTTGTTAATGAAAAGGGTAATTTTTGTAGAGATTTATGGCTCAGATTGTAATGCTAGAAGTGTTATTTCTTTCTTTATATTCAATACATGGTATTAGTTCATATGAGAAAGAAGGTCGCACCATATATTAATAGCTTAGAAAGTCTTTGAGCTCATGGTGCGCTTGAAGTGCTTAATCAGGGGCTTCTTGTGTGTATTTTGATTGTTTGTTTCTATCATTTCTTCTTCTTCCAGCAAGGAACTTTGTAGGACCAGATTTTAGATGCCTTTTTTTTTTTTTTTAAGTTATATTAATTTATATCTCAGGTGCTCAGTTTAAAGCTATTGTTGAGTATGCTCCCTCCCAACGTGTTCCGAAGCAATCGTCTAAAAAGGATGGTCGAGAAGGGACCATACTTAAGGGTATAACTTAACTTTTTGCAATTAAAGCTCAATAGGTATTTGGACTCTATATTCCATCTTTCTCCTTTTTGTCTAAATATGAGTTTTCCTTGTGAACATATAGATCCCGAGTATTTGGAGTTCCTTGAAGTTATTGCAAAGCCTATTGAGAATCTTCCTAGTGCAGAAATACAATTGGAGAGAAGAGAAGCCGAACGAGCTGGTGAGTTACATGGATCCTAGTTATTTGCACGCACACCATTAGCATAGGGGGAAAAAGAAATAAGAAAAAAGTGGCAGTATAATTAGAATGAAAATGCCATTTAGTGTAAGTTAATTGATATTTGGTTTTTCCTTTTGTAGGTGCAGCAAAAGAAGCTCCAATAGTTACACCTTTGATGGATTTTGTACGGCAGAAAAGGGCTGCTAAGGCTGCACCTAGGGTATTTTGCTATTTTGAAATAGAGGAAGAGTTTCAGTCATTCTTAAGAAATTAAACATGATCTGCACTTTCATGCTCACATACAAGTGTGCTGTGTTACTAAACTTAGATTATTCTTTCCTGTTTTGGTGCTTTTTGGTTGTGTACTAGTTTTTGTTTGGATGCTTTTGTTGCCACCTTTTCTTTCCACTTTTATACTCTATTTTTGTTGGGTGTTGACCTCTAAGTTGGAACCCAAGGCTTCAACTGCTTGATCTACTTTTGTTACTGTGTGTGAACCGCGTAATGTTATTTTTTTTGTTGGTAACAGAGATTATCATCCAATGGAAAATCAAGCAGAAGAGCGGGTGGATCATCAAGTGGAAGTCCAGGTTCAGGTTCATCCAAAGGTGGTTCTGAAAAGAAAAGGAGTTCCACCACAATGGTATTTTTGTTTCCAAATTACTTCTTTTATGAAAGCAAACTGATGTGTGTTTTTGGTGTAAGCATTATCTTTTGTATTGTAAATAACAGTTGCAATGTTTGATTGCAGTCCATGTTTCTTGAATTCACAACTTTTCTTACATTGCTTTGAGATATATGCTTTAGTAATTTTGCTATTACATTCATGCTATGGAAATGCAATAATATATGATATTATTTTATATTTGGAGATTTTAGATTGCAACACACTGAATCATACCAATTAGGGAGAAATTCCCCTTGAGCTTCTAAAAAATTGTAAGTTGCTCGGTTTAGCTTGCAATTTTCTTATTGAAAGGCTGGGTTGAATTTTCTTGTGCTTTCATGCTGCTTACATAACTTTTGTTAGCTGCTTTTGGGCAGGATGCAGCTTTATTTTTTAGGCGCAATAAATTATCGTGTTTCTCTAGTTCTGTTTTTTGCCATCTAAGTCTTATCTCTGTACTTTTGTTTCATTTATTGGAGGTAGCAATGACTGATTATGGTCTTTAATTTTTGTTTTTGCTGATTTTAGTACTTCTAGAATGTGCTGAGCTCCTTATTGATCTATACATGTTTAGCCTTTCTGTGGGCAGCGTCTTCACTGCTTTGTAAATTCTTTTTTAGCTATTAGTGTTTTCAGTTTCATATTCAGACTAATTCTAATTCATATTGGTTGGTAAGTATTTTTTGGCAATCCTTTGTCATTATACAAGGAACTGTCAACCACTTCTGGAAGTCTGAACTCAAGACATAATTTCCCCAGATTGAGTTGAGGTTAAAACTTAAGCATTCTGTACCCTTTCCAAATTTAATGAAACTTGAAATTAATCATGAGTAACAATTCCTTTCTCAGGCAGAGGTTGAGCTACTTCTGAGTGGATCAAATTGGCTTATTTACAACCGTAACAAACAAGAAAACATAAGAAAAGTATAAAGTAATGCACTTGTTCACCACAGAAGTTATGATAGCCTGTTGTTTCTCATCCTTTGTGGAATAAACTTCAATTATTGTTCCTGTAATGTAAATGAGCCTTTTCATTGGTTGATGCTTACATATGGTTGCTAAGTCTAAAAGGCAGGTGTAAGATGCATGCTTTGTCTTGTCCTTTTGATATCTGGCATGAGTTATCATCTCGGAGTTGTGGAGCCCCTGATTTGATCCTTTGATTCTCTTTCTGCTTTTTGTCCTACCATATTCCCTGTAGTAATTAAGTTTCTGACAGGATGTTGAAAATTATCTGGTTTATTGATAAATTTCTCTGTTTATTTGACAGTATGTCCTAAGGGACTCTGCAAAAAATTCGAGTGGCAGAGACAAGTCAAATTACATTTTGATTTCCAAACGGGATGATCAGCAGGGTCTTGATAAGCTTGTCACTTCATCTTCTGTAACTGGAAGTGATGTACAGGAGAAAAGTGGTATGGCCAAGGCACTAAATTTGAAATGTTCACTAATGCTGTGATTTTTTAGCATTGTTATTGCTTGCAAATGTGAAGATTTAGGCTTTGTCACATGAAGTACATATGAGTTGCCTGTTGATGGTGCCTGAATTTTGGATTTTTTTTAATATTTGTGGTCATTTACTACTTGTTTAAGTTTTATGTTTTAGTTTACTTGATCTGGTTTATATGAAGCAAAATATTTATTTCGGATTTATTATCGAAGAAGAAAATATGTAAACTTTTACACTCTTTAAAACCATTAAACTTTGTTAAAATATTATCTTTTTTGTGTAATGCGAATATGTAGTTTTTCCTCTGTTCAAGACTTGTTAACTTCTAATGCTTTTATATCAGGAATTTCTGGTAACACTGATTCTGGAAAAAAGAAAGTCCTGCTTCTGAAAGGGAAAGAACGAGATATTTCTCATGTGAGCCTTTCTGCCTAGTATTTGTTTCCATTTGATCTTCAGACTAGCTCTTCATCTGACGGGGTGCATAGAACTGGCCTAAAATTTCCAGTCTTTGCTTAGTTGACGATAATAGTTAACACTTAAAGGTCACCAATCCCAGTCTGTTGTCAGTTTTGAAATCCCTTGGACAATCTTGACTTTATCTAGAAGTGTGGGTAGTGGGTGATTTTGCATATATTGGAATCTTCTAGGCTGTGTTTCAGTGGAAAGGTTTGTACCATGTAGATGTTTTGCATGCTCGTGACTTCATCCATTTCGATGTTGTGCAACTTCATATTACTTAACAATTACTTTTACCTGTGCAGGTGTCTGGCAGCATGTCACAGCAGCAGAGTGCAACACCTACTGTCAAAACTATTCTTGGTTCACCTGCTTCAAAGCATAGCCAGCGACGTGAGAGCGGTGGAAGAATGATTAGAAGCATACTTCTGAATAAGGATGTTCGTCAAAGTCAGTCTTCTGGTGTCCAGTCTGAACAACATGTCCAAAATTCAAATATAGACAAGGAAAAACGACCTCATCGGCCACCACATGTACCATTGGCAATGAAGGATGCAACTGGGTTTCCTGATGAGAAGATTGTACTGAATGAATTGCATGGCGAGAAACAGGAAAGACGTACCAGAAATAAGGATCGACCAGATCGTGGTGTGTGGACTCTTCGCCGTTCAGATGGATCATACGCAAGTGATGAGTCTTTGTCTTCATCTGCTTCTCAACCTTCACTTACAGCAATAGATTCCTTAGAAGGTTTGAAAATTATTCTATAAGTCTGTTATCTTAGGCAGATTGCTTTGTCATTGACAAACAGAATTGATTTGTTACTGCTTTGGCATATTACAAATTCTGGGAAATATGCACATGAAGACCAAAAGACAGAAGTACTATGTGATGGAGTTTGTCTTGGAAATTTTCAGTTTATTTTGTTCTTTTTGAATATGATTTTCCAGGGAGTCTCAGAGATGTGAAAATTGACCAGTCAAGTTTGAAGAGTGGAGAAGTTAAAACTGTTGGGAGTGGACGTAGCAGCCATTCTTCTTCAGACAATGGTTAGTTTTTGGTTTAGAAAACTTAAGTATCTTTGGATATCAATTGAGTTTGCTATGTTTGTGTGAACATAGTGGTATGGATTTTATAGATAGTATACTATTTTTTAGTTTTTGAACTATGTAAATTATAGAGGTTACTCCTGCATTCTCTCTTGCAATCTCTATTGCCACTCCAGTTTGTGTGTGTGTGAGAGCATGTGAAATTGGAATGAAACAACTTGATAGCTTGAATATATGCAGGCACCCATAGACATGTTGGTCGTCGAGGACCAACACATGTTAAGGATGCTGATGGCTCATCTGTTGTAAGTGAGGGAAAGCCTTCAAGAAGAGGTAGTGGTCCTGGCTATGGCTCCTATGAGGTAATTATAAAAGTTTTTGGATATTTGATTTTCTGCCCAATTTTTCTGCACGCTTTCATAAAATATTGCTTTTTATATCCATGTTTATTTGCTGAATTTGCAGAAACAAGTCTGGGTTCAGAAGTCCAGTTCAGGTTCTTAGTGTGTTTAAACTGGTAAGCTCTTCTTCATTGGGTATGATCCTTCTTTTCCCAGTATCTATTTGATGCATTGGAATGGCGTCAAAATAGAATATTTCTTGTGCAAAGCAATGGAAAGTCACCTCTTAAGGTAGTACAATCAAAGTCTAAATGCAAATCAGTAATTGAATTTCTGGCTTCATGGTAGCAGCCGATGTTTATGATTTCTTCATGTACTTTCTGCCCCATGTAGGCATTTTGATTTATCAAAAACTACCAATTCCGAGTCTGAGGACTTTGAATTTTGTGCATTGTTTTTTGCTGACATAACTAAATATCGTTACTCTTCTTGCTTCAGCTTTCAATAAGGTGGTTGATGTTGTGAGTTTAATTTCTCATTGTTTTGCAGTGAATTGTTAAGTCATTTGAAAGTTTGGAACATGCACTTGCTGTTTTGTGGAGGCTGTCTTGTTTTTGCTTAAAGACATGGTAAGGCATAGACAATGTTTCAGCAGTGAAACAGAGGGAAGGGTAGTTGACTGGAAAGATTCTGATAGCGATGTAATTAATACATGGTGGATTGAAGAAAAAATCCCAATATTGGTCAAAACGGCACAGATAGGAGGAAAATAAAAAAGAATAGAGAGATCATCCCTATAGTCTTATGCAAAACCACAGTTTTCATTGTAGCAAACCCTTAAACCGGGTTTCACTGAGGAAGCTATGGATAATCCTCATTCTTGCCATTGACTAGGTACTGGGATGCATTGCCTTTACCGTTGGATTCTTGCTTAGCTGAAATGTGTATATATAAATGCAGATCAATGTTTACTGTCTGCTTTCCATCAAGTTTTATGTCTTATTGATCAGTCTACCATATGTGACTGGAGAGCACTTGTCAGTAGCTCCCATGCTAAGTTTTTAGGGTTTCACATATACAATGAAGTTGTGCCCTGAGAAAAAGCCGGTGGTCTTTTGCCGAAACCGGTTTTTGCATGTTTTGAGTTTGTTTTGACTGATAGTCCCCAGTGTGACTTGGATGAAAAATGAAGTTCCAAGTTAAAAAACTGGTTGGCTCATCTTCATTGTTTCGTTTCTTTTCTCAGTGTTGTGGCTGAAACTGAACCTTTTTGGTGCTTTTTATACAACAGATAATGGTGCTGAATTTGTTGGCTGGGCTTAGTGTTTGTAGCTTTTATGTTTTTCTATCCCTGTTTTTTTCTTTCCAAGTGTAGCTTTTGTTTCCAAATGCTCTGCTTTAGCCATTTTATAATCTAATATCTCGAGGCTTTGGTAAAACTACTACTATACTGTCTATAGTTCTTGGAATGTTCTAAATCTGGTAGAGAGATTGATAATTATAAGTAGGACTTTTATAACCCAAATAACTGTTCTTGCCAAAGTTATTGCTTAATTCAATAAACTTAATTTATAGGTATTGAATAATATTATATGTATAATTTTGTGTACAAATAATGATATGTTATCATATGATTGGATAGTCGTAAATTGGAAATAAAACAATACTTATTATCTATTCACATGGTGATATTTTATTATTTATATATTTAACTTTATTGGTAAGTATTTCTATACGAATGTTGGACTACGTTTCATGAAATAAGAATTTGATTTGAGTTGTTTGGTTAAAAAGTTAAGTTTGGGTTTAGAAATGGCCAATGGACTATTTCTCATCTAAAGTATCCTCTGATTACAAGTTTTTATTTCTTAATTTAAAAATTTTTCATTTATTCATCAATAGACAACTAAAATTAATAGAAATTCAATTTTTAAATTTTTTTTTTTTTTGAACCCTAAAAACTAATCATTTTTCTTATAGATCAAGTTTTAAAAAATCAATCCAGTAATTGGGAATGTTGAATTTAGAAAATCAATTCAATAAATGGGTATGAAAATGTTGACATCAATTTGTATGGTATAACATAGGATGAATTGATATAGTGTTTTGTAAATACATAATTATATTGAATATATTAGCTGTCCTCTTATTTTCTTATTTTATTTATCTTCTTTCTTCAATAAATTATTATCTTTTGTGGGTTTCTCAATGACTATCAGTCTAATATTTTTGAAAATTCACACTTATCCAATTTGGGTAACTTCTCACAGTATTCAGAATGCCATTATACAAATACAATAGCTAACATTTAAAGTTTAGCTAATTGAGAAATGGCATGTGCTGTTTGTAAGTTATTTCAAAAAGAAGAGAAGTTGATTCACAACTGTAAAATTCATCATCTATCTTCTTGTTTTCAACATTTGAGAGGTACATGTATGGAATATGCCCTGATGAATATGCTATTGAAGTGAAACATAAAAAGTCCCTTTTTAACTTTGTGGGTTGCTTTTGTGTGATCTTTTAGCAGAGATGGCCCTATTTGTAATCACTCTTTCACAGCATGTGATGTCGAATTATAAAGATGTGCTTTGAGCATGCCAATCTTGACTTCAACTTTCAAGTCTTTTGGCTTGACATTAAATTAATTGCCCATGCATATGTATCACTTGATGAAAGGGACCATCATTGTGATAAGATATGGATCTAGTTGCAAGCTAAGGGATTTTAAAGAGCCATTTAAAGGGATTTTACAGAGCCATTTAAAGGGAAAAAAATATGTCATTACAAACATTGACGTATTAATATGAGATTAGATTATTTTAAATTAAAAATAAAATAACACTCGATCATATAGTGATACATTAATATGTTCACTCATATTTGTATTTATTATTAATAAATATAGTATTACTTGAGCGAGTGAAGGATTTTTCAATGCAATCTTAAATCATGGTGGGAGAGATCGTGGCAATGGTTGAGGATCTAGGTAGCCAGCTTATGACAATTGTGAACTAGCGATGCCAAGGATCAGAGTTTCCAATAAATTGTTCAAACTAAATTACAAATATTAAACATGTAAAATAATCTAACTTTCGTACTTTAAATTTTATTTGTGAACTAGCGATTTATTTTTTTTATTTTTTTAAAAATTGTCAAATAATGAAATCACTATTTTATCCTTATGGCATTTTTTATTTTTAAATACAGTTTGATTTTGAATAGAAAAGCACTATATTTGTATAAATGATTTTTAAATAAAAGTTATATACAAAAATATTTTATGTATAAATGATTAGGTATTAACAACTGCAAACAAATTTAAATATTATTATGTGTATAAGTGATTTTAAATTAGATATAAAGTAATCAATTAGATTAATCAATCATATGATAACATATCAATTTGTTTATATTTATTGATACTCACCATTAGTATATATAATATTACTAAGTTAAATAAATGAGTCATTCAAGTCCTATTATATAACTAAAATCCACTAAAGATTTCTAAAAGAGATAACAACACATAATGGTATTATGGTATTGAATTATCAAGTCCCTTTTTTTAATTTGAAAAACCAAACTTTGTTTTTCTAGTAAATGGGTTGAACTTCGAAATTTTCTAATTGAAGATACATTGAGAATGTTAATCCATTAAAATAGCACATGATTATGCTATCTTACAATGATAAGAGATAGAAATGGAATGTGACTTCATAATTAGTATTAGTCTCGATCCGAATTGGCTTGAGCTTGAAAGCTTGTTTGGCTTGGTTTCAATTTATTTAGTTCAAATTTAAATCGAGTTCAAAATAGAAAGTTTAACTCATTTTGAAACCAAGCCGAATTTAAGTTCGAGAAAGTTCGATTTAGTTTGACTCGCAAGCTAGGTAGATGGTGTAATTCGATTCAAACTTAACTCGTGACTCGATTTGAATTATGTTAAATAATTGTTTAACAATGTTATTTTGTCAATGAGTCAGGAATTCGAATAATGAATCTGAACTATATATTTGAGTTATGGATTTAAACTACAAATTTGAATCAAACTAGAACAAATCATTTTCATTCGAATTGAACTCAAACGAATAATTTTCATTCAAATTGAATTTGAACCACCTTTAATATTGACCTGTTTAACTCGAACAAAACTATTTTTCATTTAAGTTAAATTTGAGTTAAGAAGTGTTCAAATTTGATTTGATTCATATAAACCCCTATTTTTAATAATAGAAGATCAAAATTACATATTGATTAGATTATAAAAATAGTAAAAACTATCAAAAGTCATTTTTCTCATTATTTTTGAATAAAAAGATTTCGACTCGAATTATAAATTATCATGCAAATAGATTTTATGTTTAACGGGCATATGTTACTCATATAATTAGTCACCTTCCAATAAAATTTTCTTGCATAACAAATAATTCGATTTATAAAAAGAAAATGTAATTAGATTTTCTTGTATAAAAAAAAACAAACGAGATTTGAAATTTAAATACAGCTTCACTCTGGAAGATTTTATTGTACAACAAATAAGTTAAAATGGGAGTGTTTCATTCATTTGTTCTAAGGTAGGCCAAAGAACTATTTCCCACCCAAGGTATGCTGCATTCTCAAGTTTTCTTCCTTTAACTTTGATAATTTCAAATACCCATATATGAGCAGTTAAAGTTAATAGAACTTTAACCTCTTGAAATTTTATCTCTTTTTGCCCTCCTAAACTTTAAAAACTAAAAGTTTTTCTTAGCCTAAGTTTTAAAAAATGACAATTTCTCCCTAGGGTTTCGTTTTGAAATCTCTGATGTCATCTCTGTTTCTATTGCAGACGACTTCTCCCTCTCGAAGCATCCTCTCCCTCTGACAGTCTCTCTCCTCTCATTTGGGCTCCCGATCGGTGTCGAAAGAGAGGCAGAAGACGAAGAACTTTGTCGGGAAAAACGAAGTTCTTCTTCCTCCCAAACGAAAACAAAGTTGTCGTCTTCCCAGGCGAAGACTATAACTTCATCTTTGTTTGGGAGGACGAAGAACTTCGTCTTCCCTGACGAAGTTCTTTGTCTTCCACCGCTCCGTTGATGTCGATCGGGAGTCCAAATGGGAGGGGAGAGACCGCCGAAGGGAGAGGATGCTTCGGGAGGGAGATGCTGCTGGCAATGGAGTCTGAGATTTCAAACGAAACCCTAGGGTGAAACTGTCATTTTTTAAAACTTAGGTTAGAGAAACTTTTAGATTTTAAAGTTTAGGGGGGCAACAAGAGATTATATTTTAGTTTATTTTTAATATTATAGAGAAAATGATGATTTTACCCTTACTACCGTTAATTTTAATAGCTCATAGATAGATATTTGGGATTATCAAAGTTAAAGAGGAGAAACTTAGGAATGCAACATACCTTGGGTGGGAAATAGTCCTTTGGCCTCTAAAGTATATCAAACCTTTGCTCGTAACCTAAACAAATATTCTCATATTTATGATATACTAGGTAAAGACTAACTTAGCTCAATCATACATAGTATATTAACAACAATTTTGAAATAATTTTAACATTGATAAATTAAATCAAAACATCTTTTATTGTGTTAACCCTTCTGATGTCATCAAGTTTAGTTGAGATTTTCCAATTTGTTTTTATTTTAAAAAGCTATGGACCCTATTGTTAGTTTTGAAAACTTGATGTTTCCAATAAACCCATGTGTGGTGTTGTGGAGGTGGCAGATGATGATAGGTCACAAAGTGCCTTAGCTTTGGTGAGAGTGAGACCAAATGGCTAAGTTGAGAGTGCTTTGTCTTATCATCCTCCTTCAACATTATGTCATCAATTAAATAAGTCAAAATTTCATAAATATAATAAAAATTTAAACTCAAACTTTTATTTTAAAAGTTTTAAAACTTTATTAATTTTGTTAATCTTTGAGATTGATTCCTTCACCATTATGTTGCCTTGAAATTATCTACTAAATGATATCTTAATATACAAAAATAAATATAAATATAAATATTAATGTATTATTATGAGGTTGAGAGTTTTTTTATTTTTAATACAAAATCATTAAATCATATGATAATTTGTAAGTATTTGTGCTTGTATTTATAACTATTGTTAAATATATAATGTTTCCATTTTTTTTTTTAAATAGATTGCATATAAAAAAAATATATAAAGAGATGTTCAATATAGTGACCCAATTTTTGCAACAAATATTACAGAGGCAAAACGGGTGTTCTAGTGGCAGACATACATTCCAATTTGAAGCATGGGTGTGTCGACCACTTGAATCTCCAAATCATGATAGAATGTCAAAGGATAAGAGAAATAGTCTTGTTCCGATTTGAATGGCATGCCTAAAAGTCCCAAAATAGACATTTTCTCCAAACGAAACGATTGTTCTGCTGTGAATATAAATTCATTGAATTCACAGGTTGTAAGACCCTTCTTCATATACATGCCCTTTGAGAGAATGTGGATTTAAAAAGACTTGTTGACTTAAAACTTTAGATATTTACTTCAAATGACATTGAAATATAACCAAACGTACATCATGATATACATATCTCAAATAATGTGCAAAAAGGTGTCTTAACGTTATAAATTGAATAATCTTATACTCATATACCATACAGCTAAACACGTCAATTAGATCGGGCTAAATAAAGACTAAATTGGAAGCCTAGAAATATGGCTCGACACTATCACATGTCGAGATTGACCCATAGGCCTTCCAGACTGGACTGTGGGCCTAGGTATTAGACCCATGGGCTAACCCAACCTGACCAAATATTGTTGAATATATTAAAAAATAAAAAAAATTATATGGCAATTGGCTTTTGCTTCCTGTGCAATTTTATCTATAAATCTTTCAATCTCGATTCTTTCATTATATTTTCAATCTCATTTTCTCTCATCAACTCTCTTTCAGAAACTGTCTGAATTCACAAACAATAATTTTTTTGTGTTTATTTATAATTTTGTTTTCATTTTAATTTTATCATTACAAAATATTACAAATGGATCTAAGATTAAATGAATTCAACCAATTTGAATATTATTTATGTAGATAATTAGTATGATATATATGTTTTATTTATGTTTACAATTATACAATATGTAAATTAATTTAGTTGTATTTTGTTATAATATTTTTCATTATGTAACCACGACATTCTTGCGTCACAAGTGAAAGATTATAAATAAAATGTTCAGGGTACTGTCTTTAGTTTTAATAATTAAAAAATAATGTGTTTAAATTTTTAATTAATTTTTTAAAATTTTTTTAAATAGGTCACCCCAATTAAGGTTATGTCTAACCCAACTCTATATATATAGGGTCAGACTTTGAGTCTTAAAAATTTCATGGGTTGGTTCAGCCAAAAGGCCCATCACTATATGGGTTTAAGGCCCTATCCAACCCATAGACACCTCTACATACAACATCAAATAGCAACTAAAATTACATCATTATCCAAAAGATTTTGAAATTTACATAAACATAACACAAACATCATGAGTATGAAACTAAAACCGATACATAAATTGAAAATCAAGCAAAATCCATCCTCATGCAACACGGTTGGCTAAACTACTAGCTCCATACCCCCCTCCCCTCACATGACCCGCTGTTTAACTCATCCACCTGCAAAACAACACAAACAAAACATGTGTGTATGAAGTATCTTGTTGATCACGTGAGAAATAATTTATTGTAATTCTTCCTTTCCATGAACCTATAAAATAATATGAATTGTTGCATCTTGGCGTCAAATGCATGAAACATCCTATGAGTGTCTTGCCACAACTTAAATGCTTTCATATATCATACACCAAATTACACACAACTGGTGGCTAATAATGTTTGCTTAGTCATTTCTCACTTTTCACAACATTTCCTAAATTCAACCCAAATCTACTTCATTTGAAGTCTATGTTGTCTTCTACATAGTTGGACGCCTTTCATTTACTAATTACCTTAATTCACCTTGAAAAAAACTCCTCTAATGTTTTCCCCATTCTAGTATACACATCAACCTTTCCTTAATGTTTGTGAAACTTAACACCACCTATCACAATTGCACATCCTTTCATTCATGGTTATGCGTTTAAACACTCTATGTACATACATGCACCCCATAATGCACATCCTTTTGTCCTTGTTATATAGAATCACAACAATGCCCCCTATGCATGATTGTATCGTTGTCTACCTAGTGTATGCACGACTGTTCAACTTCTTGTATACAATTATGCATTGTCATTTGTTAAAATTTTTAGTTTTTTTCGATGACTACAATGAAGGCTCTATGCCTTAATGCAATAAAAACAAGTTTTTAACATTTAGATCATGTTTCATTACCAAACATCATAGCATGCCTTCCAAATTAGATCTACATATATCATGCATCATACCATATTCTTATATTATCATGTTATTTACTTTATCCTGCATAACAAACAACATTATATTACATTTTATTTTAATCTTAATACAACATAACATCCAATCATTTTCATGAACATACTTTTCATCCTTAATAGATCAAATTAATGAAGAAAACATAACATACTTACTTGCACTTTTGGTGATTAGCTTACTCTTCATGTGGTTGCAGTAACTCTCCAATGACTTAGTTTCCTTTCAACGTCCTATGATCAACTTTGCTATCTCTCTTTCTCAATCTTTCTACTGTCTGTTTTTGAAAAATAAAAAGTGAATAATAACTTTCTTAATCACTGTTTCACCCCTTTTTTAATTTTAACTAAATAATGCAGTCACGACCATGCAACCTCTCTACATGGTTTTCTAGGTGGTTTCTTAACAAAAAATCACGTTTCATGATCTTCAAAAACGCATTAATCGAAATTCAAACTCCATGCATGGTTGTACATTTCCTTATGCACAAAGTTCATGGTGACCAATCAACACTATTCATCCTTATCGAGTGTATAGGCGTGCACCACCTTCATGCATGATTGTATGCCCTTTAATACTTAGACAATTTCATACACCATCTAAGAAAAGACCATTTGCCCCTTACTACACATGCACTCATGACAAACACGATTATGTAGTGCACTTTGACTATAACACTTAAGCACAATCAAATCAAAATTAAAAACGACCAATTTATCTTTATAGTGTACCTATGGGTATGACACAAGTTTTACATAGTTTTTAGGAGACTTAAGAGAGAGGCTAGAGTTTTAAGCTTTTTACATTTGACATGAGAGAGGCTTTTCGATCTCCCTAGTTCTTGTTGTATTAAAACTTTAGTATTAGTAATTTCTTCATCCCTTGTACATGGTTCTTCTCATTTTGGGTTTTTCATGTAAATCCTTGTATTCTTTTGCTCTAGCTTTGATTATTTGATTTTTGGGTTTTTACGTAACAAAAGATATAATAGTTTTGAAACATAATTGGGATGCTTGAGATTTGATAATCTCTCATAATATGAATGAAATTCCAATAATACATCATGTACGGACTATTTAGTATTAATAAGTACAAACAAGTTGATGTATCATCAAATAATATGATAATTTTAAATTAAAAATAAAATAAATACTAAAATCATCAAATCATTTGCAAATACGTCAATTTATTTGTAACTAGTAATGTATACTGTTCATACATATGTTGTAAGTCATTAAATCAAAACCTAATAGAAGTTAAGCGCATATAAATGTGCCCTTCTGGTCAATTATTATAAGTCCATTTGCATGAACATGACATGATTAAATTAATTATTTTTCTTCAAGATAGCTACTCAAATATATAATAATAAGGGTCAACTTCAAGCACAAATTGATTCAAGAATAGTTTTATTAATTAATTTTGTCTAATATTGGAATAAATTAATTAGACATAATTGAGTTGTTAGATCTTAAATGACCCTACAAATTTTTACTTCTTCTTACTTAATATCAAAGATTTACCATTTATAATTTAAGAGTTGTTGAATGATCCTCCAAATTTACCATAGTTTTTTATGTGTAATCAAATCCTTTTTTTAATTAAAACTCATGGAAATAACACATACAAGATGATTAGTTTTATAGAAGTTGCTTTATCTTTTTTTTTTTTTTTTGATAGTTTTTTAAATCTAAGGTGAAATATTACATTTTATATTATTTTTTATATTAACATTAATAATAAAAAAATTATCAAAATCTTGTATTATTTATAAACTAAATAAAATAATATAACTAATAAAAATTAAATTACTAGAATGCCCCGTTAAGGTAACTTGTTACTTTGGGGGCTTACTGCAACATTTACGACTAGATGGATTAACTTGTAATTTACCCTATAATAAAAAATTGTGTTAATTGTTTGTCAGATAATTGTCAGTCTTATTCAACACTCACTCAACGCAAAATCCTCCTCCTCCCACACCCATAGAAACAAAAAAAAGGAAAAATCAAAATCAAAATCAAAATGAAAAACAAATAAATCAAAATTTCAGAAATCAGATCGCCAACAGTTCTTCCTCTTCTTTCAAATTTTCTCTCAATTTTCAGTAAAAAGGAAAATTTCAATATCTTTTTAATTCTCCAAGCTGATATCTTCGTACGGAGCTTGTAAGTACATATATAATGCTCGAGACTTGGTTTCGCTTTGTTTCCAGTCGCTTCCAGGTGAAGCTTCTTCAACGATCTGTTTTCGTCTTGTGATTTTTTTTTTTCCCTCTAGTTATGTGTTTTAAATATTTGGAATCTGTTTGCGCTTTTGATTGATGAGTTTTTTTTTCTTGTGGCGGACTAGTGTGCTTGGTTTAGACTTAGATCTGATCAGAATTTTTTACCTGGTTATTGTGAATCTATATATTTTTTTAATTATGAGAAGAATATAACTTTCTAAAAACATGATATGAAATTTTATTTATACTGTAATATTTTAATATAAGTAGATGTCAAGAAATTGTTTTTAAAATTTTGGAAAATTGTTATTTTTTGTCTGATTTATTTTATTGTTTAGGATTTATTCAGAAATTCATTTTCAAAGTTTATTTTTTCTTTGGTTTCAAAAGTAAAACTTATATATATATATATATATATATTTTTTTTTTTACGTGTAATTACTAATTTTAAGGATTATATCCGAAAATATTTCAAAAAGTTTCTTGTTATAGAAATAATTTTTTAAAATTTTATCTGAGAGAGTATTCAGTATATGTCAGTGTTTGCCGCCGAGGGTTTTTTTCCCAAATTTGGGAGATTTAGGAAGTTGAAGGGATATTGACTGTGATTTCAGAATTTTAGTGGGTAAATTTCATAAGAGTAACTACTATTGATACGAACGGTGGGTATGTAGACAAAATATAGTGCCGTATCGTGATTTAATTGTTTCCATTAGGTTTAATTCAAAATTATTCAATTATATAATAATTCCTTAGTTTGTTTGTACCAACTGGTACTCAGGTTTGCATGTAATGTATTATTGTTTTTATGATCAGTGAGTTACAATTTTTAATCAACATTACTCTTTATAATTTACGAAATAATTCTATATGGGTGAGAAATGTGTGAAAGAAAATCAGGTAGTTTAGAGCTGTAAGTAATTAACAAACTAACTAACAAGGAGTTTTGATATATGAATAGTAATTAATTATTTAATTTAATTACCAAAATTTGTTTATGTTGCTATATGTGTGTACATTACCAACTCACTTATCAATGTAATTTTCAACTGTTCATGGAGATCTTTAATCTCTTAATACATTATTTTGTTTGATTTCTACTGGTTTTAATTGTGCAGCCATCCATGATTGGTCGTACATCAGTTACAACTTCTGTTTATTAACCCTTTTTCGTTAATATGCAAAATTACATTGTTCATCAACACTTAAATCAGGCTTTCTTTAAGCCTCCAAGAAGTATATGATACTAAGTATATCATATACTTTTTAGAGAGTATTTGGAGAGTATCAGTGTGTGTGCTTCATTGTTTCATATTATGTGCAAGCTTCTTGATAAAATTCAACCTGGATGATTGGTTGTTTGATGCTTTTTTCATCATGCTTATATTATTATTTTTTTCTCTCTTTTATGCATTGTTTGTGGTTTTGATTCGTATAATAGGGTTATCCTCCTGACAAACATATTGTATTTTTCCTTGTAATTTTCTGCCCAGTTGTTGCATTTGATTTCTTCTTTATGAGTTATATATTTTCTGTATAAGATGTTACCAAAAGAAATGATTGTTTGTCTCTCTCTAATGGTTATCATTGTAAAGAAAATGTCCCTGATGAATCATATTCTATATCCATATTTCTTATGGAGAATCTTTTCCCCTTTTCTTAAGATTTTTTGTTACTCCTATCAGGAAGATAGGTGTTTGGATGGAATGGAGGGCACAACCGCTAAAAATCAGGAGGGTATCAAATACTAGTATCAGCTGTAATTATCAAATATATTTATGGCATCTGCCAGCCTTGGGAATGGGGGAGTGGGCAGTTCTAGGTCTGTTAATGGATTTAAGAGTTCGTCAAGTTCAGTTGACTGGCTGGGGCGGGAAATGCTTGAAATGAGATTACGGGACCAGGTGGACCACGACGAGGACAGAGTAAGCAGTGTGTTTCTTAAAGTTGTTTGTACTTCTTTCATATCATTTATTTTTCTGTAATAAATATGATTGAGTTGGTTGTCTTTCTTCAACTATCTGCTGTACAAGAAACACTTTGCATATTGGTGGAAGTAATGTGGTCTCAAGGACAATTTGCTGTGCTAAATAATAAATTTTTAATCTCTGCAAGTATCAACTTCACAATTTTGCAAGTATTTTGCTGTAGTTTTCAGTGGTTCATGCTGTCTGATTTGTTGCAGGATAGTGAACCGGATATAATTGACGGTGTGGGTGCTGAAACAGGACATGTGATAAGAACAACCATTGGTGGTCGAAATGGCAATTCTAAGCAGGTTTGAAGAAAATATACAAATTTATATCTTGATTATTTTGTAACTGCTAATCTCTTATGTGTTTTCAATGGATGTTTTCTTCGGGTTGTCAGAAAATAAGTTATATTGCTGAGCATGTGGTTGGAACTGGTTCTTTTGGTGTTGTTTTTCAAGTAAGTTGAGCTGTCATGTTTAATTCATTGTTTGCAATTTCGACTTTTACTTTCTTATGCGCTTCATTTCAATAATTAAATTGAGCTGCTATATGCAGGCAAAATGTAGAGAAACTGGAGAGACTGTCGCTATTAAGAAGGTTCTCCAAGACAAGCGCTATAAGAATAGGGAATTACAAATCATGCAAATGTTGGACCATCCAAATATTGTTGCCCTTAAGCATTGTTTCTTCTCAACAACGGACAAGGAAGAGCTTTATCTGAATCTTGTCCTTGAATATGTTCCTGAAACTGTTAATCGTATTGCAAGGAACTACAGCAGGATCAACCAACGAATGCCCTTGATATATGTTAAACTTTATGCATATCAGGTATGTATTTGTTTTTGTTTTACGCTTCTAAATCCTCCGCTAGCTCTTCCTTTAGGCTTCTAAATCCTCGGATACCTCTTCCTTTTGGCTTCTAACCCCTATTATTATTATTTTTAAAATTTTTACCATAGGCGTAGGCATATGTGCATGTCTGTTTATATATTTATATATGTAACACGTTCAATCTTAATTGGAGACATTCTATGACAGATACTAATAATTTTTTTACTAGTGTAAGGTAAGGCTGAATTCAAGCCAAGCCAAGCTTGAGCTCGAGCTCAATCGAATTCGAGTTCGGTTCGGTTGATGAACATATGAGCTCGAGTCCGAGCCTGAGCTCGGTCTCGGTGAGCCAAGAAAATGGTTGATCGAGCTCGAGCTTGCGAGCTGTATGCAATTCCTCTAGGTGGATACAAAATATAAAAGAACACCTCTCAAATGCTTTAACAATTCTTGTTCAATACAACCAACAACTTTTCTATAATATAAGATTACTGCTAGTAAGGAAAATAGAAGCCTACGAAGTACAAGTGATTTGGAACACATCAAGTTAACAAAATAGCACACCACCATGCCCATGGCTGTAGCATTGCTTAAGTTCATGTACAGAACACAACAACAAAATAACCTTAAGTTCAAGGTTCTTAAAAGCAAACTTGATATGCCCTTATTTTAAAACATAACACAACAACACAGAAAAGCAATAATGGACAAAATCCCTAAATTAGAAACCCTAATTTCAAAATTAGGGTGAAGCAAGAAGACTGAAGAAGAGAAGGCCGATCGCAAGAAGACTAAAGAAGAGAAGGTTGAGAGCAAGAAGATTGAAGAAGAGAAGGCTCAAAGCAAGAAGATTGAAGAAGAGAAGGCCGAAATTAGGGTGAAGCAATGATGGAGTCGATTGGAACTGACGACATCGATGGAGGAGACTGATGCGATTGCGATTGCAATTGCTATTTGCAAAAGCCTAAAGGAGAAGACAAGGCTTGGAAAAATAAAGTGAAGATGTGTGCGTGAAGGGTGAAGCAAGGGAAAAAATACTTTAACTTTCACTTAAACAACACCGTCCACTTAAAGTTTGTAATGGGTGGCTCAACCAGCTTGGCTACACAACTCGGGCTCGAGGTCGTGCTCAAGCTCGAACAAGCTTAGTTCGAATCAAGTCCTAAGTGTGAGGTATAAAAAAAAAAAAATTTTAATTGATTTTTCTCCCTATTTCTTGTTTTGGCTGCAGATCTGCAGGGCACTTGCTTATATACATAATTGCATTGGTATTTGTCACCGAGATATCAAGCCTCAGAACTTGCTAGTAAGTTTTGCTTTGAAAGTCTGTGGATGTGTTTCTTCTTTGGCTTGAATTTTTATGTGTATACAACAGTATGTTTTTAATGCAAGTATGATATTCATTATTTAGAGTTCTCATTTGATATTTATCACTTTTAAGTTGTTAAAATTTCAGCTGAAATATTGAAAAGTCAGTAACTTAGTGCCTTTAGTGCTTTCTATTTAATTTAAATTTATGCAATTGATACATCTAGTTATTTGAGGTGTTTTCTTTAGGTGCAATAATACTTGTAAAAAAATAAAGTTGCTCCATTATTTCATGCAGAAATTTGAATCTGTTGGAGGATTTTGATATCTATGGAATATTTCCCCATATCCATTCTGTTATGCGTGGAGGAGTATTATATGGGTGTTCTATTTGATTTTACTTCGTTAGATTCTGATCAGATCTATTCAATTATTCATTTCAATGATAATAATTGCATGCCATTAGCATATCTTATTTGAGGTCAGATGGAGTTATATATTGCTCATTTCCAGGTCAATCCTCACACACATCAGCTGAAACTTTGCGATTTTGGGAGTGCCAAAGTTCTGGTGAGTTTTTATTCCATACTATTCATTGACACTTGCAATATGCTTCTTTTTTTGAATTTGGTAATTGTATCATTAGGTGAAAGGAGAACCCAATGTTTCTTACATTTGCTCGAGATATTATCGTGCTCCAGAACTCATATTTGGTGCCACTGAGTATACAACTGCTATAGATATATGGTCCACAGGTTGTGTGATGGCTGAGTTGCTTCTTGGACAGGTTGTGTGCTGCTCTGCTTCATATAGACTTATAACATATTTCTCACCTTTATCTATTTTTGTCTGTCAGTACTTATGCTTAGTATTGACTGATGCAGCCTTTGTTTCCTGGTGAAAGTGGTGTTGACCAACTAGTTGAGATTATCAAGGTCATATTCTCAATTAACTCCTATATTTTACAACATTCCTTTTTCAAATGCATGAAAATCAAAACCCTCAGTTTTATTATAGAAGTTTCCCATTGCATATCTATAAATTTTCTTCTTTCTTAAAGATTCTAGTCTTCTTGAAAAATGAAATCCATTTTGGTCATCTGTAAATGAGTTTCTTGTTTTGACCTATTTTATGCTAAAATTTGTGCCATGACATCGATTTTTGAAACATAGAAGGAAACTTTAGTGCCTAAGCCTGCAATTCACTGAATAAATAACTTTCATCCACTTATTGCATAGCCTGCTTGATAAATGTATTTTTTATTTTAACACATGTCTACATTTCTAAGTATTTTTCATGCTTCTGAATCTCAGGTTTTAGGAACACCAACCAGGGAGGAGATAAAGTGCATGAATCCAAATTATACAGAATTTAAGTTTCCACAGATAAAACCTCATCCATGGCACAAGGTTTACACTTATCTTTTTGCGTTTTCCTTGTTTGTATAGGGTTATATAAATTTTAATTTCATTATAGCAACCTGCCATAATTGAACATTGTTTTTCAATCGGGAGCCTTAAGGGAACAGTTTTTGTGTGTTAGCGTTACTATGCTATGGCTTGCCTGATGCCATTACACTTGTGGTTGGATCTAAACAAATGGTAGAACATTTATACTTGGGTATAGTTTCTATTTCGCTTTCAATTTCTGTTTATAAATATGGCATGGTTAATGGGCGTATGGTTGATTCAAGCTTTAGTATTATGCAAAGGCCCACAAGAATGAGGGTTCAGGCACTGGTTCTGTATGTGTGCTTCACTGTTCTAATGTGATTTCTCCTCTTGTCTTTACATGCATGTCTAACTTAATTTTAATTATTACTTCCTTCGCATTTGATTGCTAATTATTCTGCTGTCGGCAGAAAAATAATTTGTGCCAGATTGTTTTTGCTGACATTATCGCTATCCACCAGGTCTTCCAAAAACGTTTACCCCCAGAAGCAGTAGACCTCGTCTGTAGGTTTTTTCAGTACTCTCCCAATTTGCGATATACTGCTGTACGTTTCATCTTTCATAATTTTGGCACCCTTGCTGATTTTATTATCATATAATAATGCAAATTTTTTGTTTATAAATTTGTCTGCAGCTGGAAGCCTGCGTCCATCCTTTCTTTGATGATTTAAGGGACCCAAATACCCGTCTTCCAAATGGCCGCCCGCTTCCTCCACTCTTTAACTTTAAACCTCAGGGTATGTTCAACTCAATGTGTGTTTTATTTCTATTGATGAGACTTCATCACGTATCCGTATAAAATGGAGAAAACCATCAACTAAAATACCAGAAAACTCTGCATGTTTACTTGATTTGAGCCTTTGAGGTGTCATCTGAACTTCAGTTTTCATCGAGCAAGCATGTTTTTTGTTACCATCGTTACCACAATTCCTCACGTATACAGTTTGATCAGAGCCCAGTAACATTTTTTGATCATGTATTTGATAAATTTACATAAACAAAACATAATTTAGTCTCTTTTGGAAAATATTCGCACAGGTTATAAAGTACAAATTAAATATAGAGTTTATAGGAATGCTTGTTTGCGCTATATCCTTTAAATCTGTTGAGCTTATGAAATTCACTTGCATTATAGTGGCCAGTCTTACTGTCCTTAAATCTCCGTAAATGATGGCTTTCATTAACTTGTGAAGTGTTAGCTCATATGAAGAAAATTTTCAACTGTATATTCATAGTTTCCCATGCATCTGACATTTTCTAATCTTTTTGGCAGAGCTTTCTGGCATATCACCCGACATCGTCAACCGGCTTATTCCAGAGCATGCTCGTAAGCAGAACTTATTCATGGCGTTGCACTCTTAGCACATCAATTGCGTCAAGCGTCTTCTTTGTTGCTTCCATGCACTATCAACCGCCCTGCCGCCATTTTGGTCTTCTGAGTTTATGAATGTTAGAATCTGTGGCTACATCCCTTCTGAATCCACTTTCTGTTAATTCCAGTGACGAAAGGAGTGTTGCAAAAAGGAGTCTGTAGGACAATTTGAGGTTTTTGAGTTTGTGTATGTGTTATGATGCTTTGAAGACCACTAGAACATACTTTGTTGTAATTTGTTAATTGTTATATCCCTGTTTTATGGGCGATTTTAGTAAGATAAAAAATATGAGTATCTGTAAAAAATTAAAAAAAAAAAAATTAAATTTGTTGTGATCTTTTCTCTTTGAACTTAATTCATCAATTCAGTCCTAAGTTGATATTGGGGCTGGTAGTTGCTTGATAATGTTATTAGGATAACATTGACAAGGGTGGATTTGATTGAGCTTGACCGAGTGGAGTTTGAAGTGAAGGGATTTCAGCTGTGCTCCTGAGTTTAGTTGCAGCATACATGAAGTCGCTTGGCACGTACCAAAAACTGCAGGAACTTATCAGAGGTAAAGACGCTTTCCTTGAGCATTTAATTTAATTCACATTCCATCTATTCAATTTCTCCATAAATAAATGAGTAAAAGTGAAATTATTTTGTGAGTTCTCTTTCACTCCTCACCTACAATCCAATACATTTTTTGTGAACCAACTTTAGTTGTTCTATAATGCAATAGAATAGATCATGAACTGTTTTGCCTCTAGGTTGTACGGTAGCTGCATATTGCAGTTCAGTGCTATCCTATTTAATATTATTTGGTTTGATCTCAACTCTTGTTTATGGATTATCAGCTCGAGCTCTATAGTGCAAGTGAAGATTCAAACTCATTTCAAGAAATTATGGTAAATCATAACTTATATTTATCAATCACCGTTTGAACTTTTTAGAGTTTATCCATACCATACCATACAAAGGCTGAAAAAAACATGGTTTAGGGGCACAAACAGCAAAACTATTGGTCGTGTACTTTCAAGATGAGCCATGTTGGGACTTGTAGGAAAGGTCCACGTTCAGTCTAATATGGGTTTTAAAAAGTTTTTAAAATTATAAAAAACTAAAATATTAGAAAATATATTTAAGTTAATTTTTAACGAAATATCAATAAAACATGCAGGATAACCCATTAAATAGTCAACAGAGTTGGTCATTCCTCAATTTTAATGTTGAAACAGATCGATATACTTTCTTAGAATTTGTCTTTTGATAAAACTTAGTATGACATAATTTGTGATATAATAATCCTATAAATTATGTCTTAAACCTCAGTATTGAGACAGATTGATACAATATGTTAGGACATATTTTTTACAGGACTTAATATAATATGACTCATGATATAATAGGTTCGACGACATTAAATTGATATATCTTTATCTCGTTTACTATAAGGTTTACTCATGAACAAGACGTACCAATCAAGTATCTAATATTCAAGTTAACAATATCATCAATATGATTATTTTGATTGTTTTTGAACTAGTTGTCCTCTTGGAAACTTTAAAAATTACAGACTAAAAGTAGGATGCTTTTGCTAGTTTTTGAAACTCATGGGGACTAACATGAAATTCGTGGTTTCTTGCGCACTACTCTATCTATACACAGTGCTTTGTTAAATTTCTCCGCCGCTCTATCATCTTTCATCTTCGTCTTCTCCTCCTTTTTCAGAACAGAAATCTATCATGGCTTTCACCTTCGCATCGCAATTTCACTCTCTGGGCAACGTTGTGTTTAGTCCCAGAAGAGACTTGAATTGTAAATCAGCCTCACCGAAAACTGCGTTTCTGGGTCAAACAGTTGGGAGGAAAGCACCCTTTGGGCTTCCAAACGCATCGTTTTTGAAGCTAAACAATAACGCCAGAAGGAATTTTAACGTGGGTCCCGTTAAAGTCGTGAATGAGAAGGTGGTGGGGATTGATTTGGGGACGACGAACTCGGCGGTGGCGGCTATGGAAGGGGGGAAGCCGACAATTGTGACAAACGCGGAGGGGCAGAGAACGACGCCTTCTGTGGTGGCCTATACTAAGAATGGGGATAGGTTAGTGGGTCAAATTGCGAAACGACAGGCCGTTGTGAACCCAGAAAATACGTTCTTTTCCGTGAAGAGGTTCATTGGGAGGAAGATGACGGAGGTGAATGAGGAGTCGAAGCAGGTAAGTTATAAAGTGGTGAGAGATGAGAATGGGAATGTGAAGCTGGATTGTTCTGCTGTTGGGAAGCAGTTTGCTGCGGAGGAGATTTCAGCACAGGTGTGTGAAATTAGGGTTTTGCTCAATTGTTGTTTGTGGGTTATTGAGAGGTGTGTTTATGTAGTTTTTGGATTCTAAGGTTGAATTTTATTATTATTATCATTATCATTATCATTTTTATGTTTTGTTTTTTTGTGGGTTTTTAGGGTTCCTGTGTGATGGGTTTGTTTAAGTTTTGGATTTTAATGTTGAAGTTGATATTTTTACGTGGATTTTAGTTGGTTTTAGCTGTGGGTCTTTGTACTTTGTCTTATTTTTCTTCTTTTTATTTTAGGATTATCTGTTGGAAATTTTGTAATTGGGTTTGTTCAATTATTGGATTTTAAGGTCTTTTTGCTCATGCTCTAATGTGGATTTGGTCAATAAAAGGTTTTGTTTTGTGTGAATGATCTGGTATTTCTAAGGGTAAAAGATAATTAGTTTTGTTTATTAGTGTTTTTGGCGACAAAAGGAGCTCACTTTAATTGGTTGAGTGGGATCGGTGGTTTTGTTTCGCTTTCTTTTTATATTTTTTTCTTGTCTCATTTCACAGACTTAGATTTTTTGTCAATAATATTTATATTTTGTTTGTAATTAAGGTTTTGAGGAAGCTTGTGGATGATGCATCGAAGTTTCTAAATGATAAAGTGACTAAAGCTGTGGTCACAGTCCCTGCTTATTTCAATGATTCGCAGAGGACAGCAACAAAGGATGCTGGTCGTATTGCTGGCTTAGAAGTTCTTCGCATCATCAATGAGCCTACTGCTGCCTCTTTAGCATATGGATTTGAAAAGAAAAACAATGAGACTATCCTAGTGTTTGATCTTGGTGGTGGTACTTTTGATGTTTCAGGTACTGTGTGAAAAGTTCTCTCTCATGTCTGTATTTATTCTATGGTTAGAAAGTAGTTATGTTGAGTCAAATTTCCGTGAACTTTTTGTTCCTTTGATTAAAAGTTGTGTTCATACATGAATATTTGAGTATCTTTTTCATTAATATTTGTATTATCAAATTTTTTAATTCTAGTGCTTGAGGTTGGTGATGGAGTGTTTGAGGTGCTGTCTACTTCAGGAGATACGCATTTGGGTGGGGATGACTTTGATAAGGTTGGAATCATTTCCTCATGTTCTTATGCATGTATAAGGTTTTTTCCTAATTGTACTCTGTTTGGCTGCTGAATGGACTTGCTTATCATGTATGAATGCAGAGGGTTGTTGACTGGCTTGCTGCAAACTTCAAGAGAGATGAAGGCATGGACCTTTTGAAGGACAAACAAGCTCTTCAACGGCTAACTGAGACTGCTGAGAAAGCTAAAATGGAGCTGTCATCTTTGACTCAGACAAACATCAGGTATGTTGCTTGTTAGTTAGGTGATTCTCAATTTCTCTCTGCATGGAACATGGACAATCCCTCCCCTGATGTGTGTATTTCATTCATTTTTTTTTTCTCCCTGTTTTGCTAGTTTGCCTTTCATCACTGCCACTGCAAATGGCCCTAAACATATTGAGACCACCATTACAAGGGCCAAGTTTGAGGAATTGTGTTCTGATCTTCTTGACAGGTACCTTTACCTTACTTTTTTTAATGTTCCTAAAAAGTGTATCAACCTTTAGATGTTCATCTGTTTTATCTTGTGGCTTTTGTCCTACACATGGCTTCTGGTCTTAATACTTTGTGACACTCATCTCTGCAATTTATCCTTTATAGGCTCAGGAAACCAGTTGAAAATGCCTTGAGGGATGCAAAACTTTCCTTCAACGATCTAGATGAGGTGATACTTGTTGGTGGATCAACACGTATTCCTGCTGTTCAGGATCTGGTGAAGAAGTTGACTGGGAAGGAACCCAATGTTACTGTCAATCCTGATGAAGTTGTTGCTCTGGGGGCTGCTGTTCAGGTAGCTTTGATATTTTTGACTGATGGTTTTTATGCAGATTTCATTGCCAGCAAACTGTTGATAAACTTGTGGGTTTATTTATTTATTTATTTTTGGTGTTATGTATGGACCTGACATCTTTCGTGCTTTATTTTTGTGATTCTAGGCTGGTGTTCTGGCTGGAGATGTTAGTGACATTGTGCTTTTGGATGTAACCCCACTATCTATTGGTCTAGAAACTCTGGGTGGTGTTATGACAAAAGTAATCCCAAGAAATACCACTCTACCCACCTCAAAATCGGAGATGTTCTCAACGGCTGCAGATGGACAAACCAGTGTTGAAATTAATGTCCTTCAAGGTGAAAGAGAGTTTGTTAAGGACAACAAAACTCTTGGCAGATTCCGTCTTGATGGTATCCCACCGGCACCACGTGGGGTTCCCCAAATTGAGGTTAAGTTTGACATTGATGCCAATGGTATTCTCTCCGTCTCTGCCATTGATAAGGGCTCAGGCAAGAAGCAAGACATCACTATTACCGGTGCTAGCACCTTGCCTACAGAAGAGGTATTTTTGATATAACTGGCTGATTTGATAGCTGTTTCGTTTTTGCTTATGCCTCATCTTATTCTTTAAACTCTCTCTCTCTCTTTTTTTTTTTTTAATGTTTTTTAGTTCCTGTTTTGCCTTTCATAAGTTTGATGGATTTTAGCTTCTGCCATTGCCCTAGTTGGGAGTGAAATTTGCCTTGAGTCTTACAGTTTTATAAGCTACGAGTAAAAAACTTAATTATCTTTATTGCTTAAGTGGCTTGAGGCGGAATTTTCCAAACTCAATCAACCTTTCACCAAGGTTTTGAAAATTGAATTGGACTGTTCGATTCAATCGGTTGAACCTAAAATCGACTCTAAGCTTGGTTCAGTTCATATTAAAAATTAGAGTAGGCTTTGACTTAGTTAAAGTTGACAGAATTGAGTTTGACCAAAGTTTGATTATTTTTTAGTAATTTGATTATTATATATTAGACTAGATCAATTTTTAAAAATATGTAAAAAAAAAACATAAATAAAATGAAAAAAAAAAAAAAAAAAAAGGTATCTCATATCTATTGAAATAACTGTTTTATAAAATGGTAAAAAATCTTGGTTTTAACATTTCATAACATAATGAACAAACTTTTAAAGTTTTAAAATATTATATGATAGTGACATTAGATAATCTATAAAAGACATCTTATATCTATTAAAATGTCTTTGATAGATAATAAATTACAAAATTATGTTTTTTTTTTTTTTTTGTATTATAAGATGAAAATTTTTTTAATCTAATTGTTTCATTGAATAGACCAATTAGATTGGTCGAATTATAAACCAGTGAAACAATCAATTGAATTATCGATCCAGTTTTAAAAATATTTCACCTTTCGAATGATTTGCGATGATATGGACTTTGAAATTGCATGATTTTTTTATTTTTTGGGCCATTGAAAGGTCTTCTTAATCCTTTATGATAAAATAGTGATGAGGGAATGTCTTGAATGAAAATGTGCAGGTGGAGAAAATGGTCGAAGAAGCTGAGAGGTTTGCACAGGAGGATAAGGAGAAGAGAGACGCAATAGACACAAAAAACCAAGCAGATTCCGTTGTCAACCAGACTGAGAAGCAGCTGAGGGAGCTTGAGGACAAGATTCCTGCTCCAGTCAAAGAGAAGGTTGAGGCAAAACTAAAGGAGCTTAAGGATGCAATTGCAACAGAGTCAACCAAAGCAATGAAAGATGCCATGGCTGCCCTCAACCAAGAAGTCATGCAACTTGGTCAGTCCCTTTACAACCAGCCAGGTGCTGGACCTGCACCCGGTTCTGAAGCTGGACCGACAGATTCATCAACCAGGGGACCTGGTGAAGATGCCATTGATGCAGATTTCACTGCAAGCAATTGAGCAACTGCTCAGTCTTTTCGCCGTTCTGGTTATATGTAACAGGAATTTGATTCTTTTAGGGATACGGCATGGTTTGAGCCAAGTTTTTCCGTCATCTTGTTATCATGAAGAGCAGATTCATATTGTTTTTGGGAATACAGAGGATGATTGAGAGACCTAGTATAAATATATTTGTCATTATGTCATATTAGAATCATCCCCGGCAAAAGAGAAGGTGTACGTTGTCTCTCTTTCCAGGAAGCTTAATTTTTGTACTGTGGATGATGGTGATGAGAGATTGGATATCATCGTATGGGCCAGTTAGTGACCAATCAGTCTCTTGAATAAAATCAGAGGCTTTGTTTTGTCTTAAAGCAAAATGTCCCAAGGCTTATCTTTCTGTTGCTATATTTTAACGAGTGTCATCCAAAATATAAATTAATTCAGAGAAATTGAAACATATTTCTTAATATTGAAGGGGTGAATTTCTCTTAGCTCCTTCGATGTTTGCTTTAAATTCAGAAACACCCCATTTGGCTATACCATCATTCTCCTTCCCCAACCTCTCAACATTTTCCAAAATCATTACAAGACACAAAAGAAATATATTTCATTTTAGAAACCATGAAATGATACAAATTGGTGGTGTTTTGATCTTCCATGCAGCAAGTGAAATGGATAAGAAGACACTAAAATACTAGCACATAATGGTAATATAAAAAGCATAAATATTGCTTTCAAATTTTCAACTCTCACTTTCTGTTTGTGTTATTATGATAAATTGTTTTCCTCTAAACCTTGTAGATATATATCTTATAATAAATTCCTTGTAGCAGTAATAAATTGATTAATTTTCCTGAATTTATTCCAAACAATCTTTCCCTCATCCTCACCTTAAAGCCATTGTAAAACCAAAGAACTCTAAAGTAAACTTGTAGAGTTAGAGTGTTTGTTTTAAGGATAATGGAAAGTGTAATATATAAAGAATAAAAGAGTTCAAGTATTAGATTTGTTATCGAAGAAAAAGGAAGATACAATAAAGATTGGTTGTCGGTTAAAACTAAGGTGGTCACTGAAGAAAGAAAAAAAAAAACTGATGAGATAATTTATCACTTTTTAAACCTTGGGTATAGTAAGAAAAAATATTAGATTTTTAAACTTTAGTGGGGAAAAATATAATAAATTTTTAGTTTTTTAAATTCTTTACTAAATGACAATTTTATCTTTAATAATAACTATGAAAATTAACAGATGGATAAACGTTTAAGTTTTTTTATTATTAATAAATGAAAACTTTAGAAAAAAAATAATTTTTAGGTGGAAACAAGTCCTTTGGCCTAAATCTATTAATTTACCTAGTCCTCAATATTTGTTAAGCTCAGTTGTAGCAGATAGTTTATCTTCAGTCAAGTCTTTAGAGATTAATTTAATCAATTTATTTAGTTCAAATTGTTGTGACCAAGTGATGTGCACGTTTCATTTTAGTAGGTTTTTTTTTTTTTTTTCAATTTGCTCCAAAATCAACTATTTTCTTTCATGGAAAAAAAATTTTTAATTCCAAATAAACACCAATAAATATAAAAATATAGAAGAATCTTCTATGTCACGCAATATAAATTTCAAGTATGTCATAAATCAATTAATATTGTGTCGTTACAATTAATAACTCCATTTCGTCTTCTCTACTCTGCCTATGACTGTTGAGCTTGCAGGCGCTCCATCAGCCGTTGATCATCTTCCACCGGCAACTTGGCATAAGAAGATTTGTTTGAAACCTCAAACTCATAGCTGTTATGGATTGAAAATTCAAAATTTCACTTATTAATTATTAAAATTATTATAACCAGTAATCTCAAGAGTTAAATTCTCATTTAATTATAATATATTAAAAATAATAAAATTTTATCATTTTTTTTTTTAGTTTAAGAAATTAATAACTTCATTTTAAAATTAAATTTTGAAAAGTTATATTTTCCTCCTTAGAATTTTATTTTCAGCGCATCATCTTCGGTGATTAGGATCCAACTATGATTTCACTTTGAAAATAGAATTTAATTTAATAAACATGATTAGAAATTTGAAAGTGAATAGTTGATTAAGAAATTTATGGGATTTAGACTTACAATTTGAATTATATTATACATTAATTTAAAATAAAAATAATATTTAAAAAATAATAATTGATTTTTCTCAAAATGTGAGGGTAGGAAGGAGTCTGCCCCTGCATATAAACTTCAATTATATCGTAGATTAATATTGTCTTGGTATAATAGAAAGCTGTTACCAAACTTAGAAGAACACAAAATGATTAGCAATCTTGAGTCCATTATGTCTTCTCTACCTGTGACAGGAATCTCCTTATGTCAAGTTGCCGGTGGAAAATCATCCACAGCAGGAGCAGCTTGGGGCGGAGCAATTTCATTTGATGCTGACGCCGCAGGTGCAACGTAACTTATTGAGGCCGAGATATATGTTCGCACATAATAATATGCAGGAACATAGATTGTTGTGAGAATGCAGGCAGGGCATGGGTATCCATACGCCGTTTGAGGATGCTGTTCTACAAGTCACAGAATATCAACATTTTGTCAGAATTTATAGAGGATATCAAACCATAAACCTGTTTTATTCTAGTTTTATATATATATATATATATATATATATATATATATATATATATATATGTATATACACACACACACACACCTCCCTGTCAGTCTCTTGTTGGGGTTGGTTTATAAAACGGGCCGATATATTATGGTAGCGGAGTTGATTTCTTAAACGATGAGGGTGGTTGCGTCGGCCACCGCTGCACCTGGCACAGATAGCATCTTTTTTTAAAATTAAAGAATATATTAACAAAAAGAAAAGACTCTGAGCAATAACCGTGAAAAATCTAAATTCATCCTTTCAAAAATAAAGAGAAGCCAAAGAATTATAAAAAGTGCTATTAAAGCAACCAACAAAAAAACGTTCTAATATTCTCCTCTTGAAAAATAAAAGATTTTCTATTTTATTCAACTCGTTCAATAAATGAATCGAAGACACAAATGATTCATTTTAACTTATACTAGAGAAGTTAGAGTGTATATTACATATTTGATTGTATTTATTATTTTACATTCGAAAGAAAATGTAACAAATATGAACCCTCTTAAGTAAAAACTAAAAAATATAATTCAAGAATCAAAATTATTAAGAATATTTCAATCTAAAATATTGAAAAACATTCAACAAAAAGAATGGATATGAATCAAAATAAACAATCAAGAATAATTTGATATAAAGAAATATAACAAACAATGATATTTATCGAATAAAAAGATTGAATCCGTTCTAATTTATAGTGGAAAAAAATTAAAATGTATACTTTATATTTGATTGTGTTTATTATTTTATATTTTAAGGAAGATGTAACAAATATGAACCTTTCAAGTAAAAACAAAAAATATGACGACTCAAGAATACCTCACTCTAAAACACTAAAAAATATTTAACAAAAAGAATAGATTTGAATAGAAATAAACAATCAAGAATAATTTGATGCAAAGAAAAGTAACAAACAAATGACATTTATCGAAGAAAAATTGTCTTTGAAGAAATTTTTTTGAAAAATGAAGAACACAAAACATCAATCAACTTCGAGAAAGTAGAAGATTTCTTCCTTATTTATTTATGAAATGTTATTCAAATCGAATCTTTATACAGAGCAAGTTTTCTCTTATATTTTCACAATTCATGGCCAAATAAAATTTGTAGCTCTTCAAGTAAAAACTAAAAAAATATAACTCAAGAATCAAAATTAAGAATGCATTAAACTAAAATATTGAAAGAAATTCAACAAAATAAAAATGGATTTGAATCAAAATAAACAATAAAAAATAATTTGATACAAAGAAATGCAACAAACAAATGAGATTTATCGAATAAAAAGTGTTCTTGAAGAAACTACCTCAAAAAATGATAGCCAACTTTGGGAAAATAAAAAAATTTTAAGTTATTTCTTTATTTATGAAATGCCACTTGGGCCGGGCCTTCATACGGCACAAGTTTTTAATTCCCGTCAAATCTAACGGAAATATCGTTTCTTATGCATTGTCGTTGCTATTATTACATATATATTAAATTAAACAAGTGGGAAACCATAAGTAAGAACAATTTGGATGCTGACAGACAGTTAAGGTCAGGTGTGAACTCTCCCGCCGAACCTAACAGAAATTATCCCCATTCTCTTGTATTTCACAATTCATAACCAAATAGTTTGTCTCTCCGTCGGTTACCAAGAAACCAAGAAACTTTCCCTCTCCTTTTCCATGGAAGCTCTTCGCTTCCTACCATCCACATCACCTACACACCTCCCCCCTACCACTACGGCCGCCACCACGGTGCTACCAACGCCACCGTCTCCTGAACGTATTGCTTCCACTGTAACCTCTCTAAACTTCGCTTCTGTTCGCCTCCCTGGCTCCGATCCTTCAATAATATGAGCCTTTTCTTACACAAACACCTCCTTCTCCTCTCAACCGCTCTTTAGCTCTCCAGTGGCTCTACCATCACGTCACGTGCTGCCATTTTACCCGCTGTCAAAAATCTCTTTAATCTCAGTTGGGAACGACGTCTTTGATATGACGCCGGATTTCTCAACTTTTCTTCTCCCTGCCATCAGAAATGTCCATTTAGCCCTCCGTGATCTCGGCATTAAAAATGCTTCAATTTTCCTCGGCATTTGATTGTATACTGGTGACAGGCGGCTACATGATATTGGTAATGTTTAATGTTAAAGTAGTATATAATATGAATAAAATATGTCTTTTGAGTGCAATACAATATATCATTCCAAATTAGCTAAAACTATTTTAATATTTTTGTGTTCAATAATGTTTTTAATTTGAGTAGCCATGATTCGTGTACAACACTATTTTAACACTGTTGATGCTCTTATCTACATTTATTAATGGTGTTGATTAACATATATTTCCATATTTTAACAGGTCGAGTTTAAGTTGAATATTAAACTAAAATTGCAAGTTATTGATCAATGATAAAGAAAAGATAAAAAAGAGAAATAACTAGAGAAGAAGAATGATTATCAAAGAAAGAAAAAATCATTGATAAAACAAACTCCATCATCAACAGTGATTACAAGCTAAGTTCAAACTTAATTTAAGTTTAATTCATTTAAATCGAACAATAAACCAAACCTCGGTCGAGTTTGCTTCAACCTAGGGCTGGACTCAAGCTCGAGCTCGGCTCGGCTCGGTTTGAGCTTGAAACGAGCCGGGCTTTGCTCGGCTCGATTGAGCTCGAGCTCGCTCGGTAGATTTTTTTTTAAAATTTTTTATACAAAACGACATCGTTTTGATCCATATATATATACAAAACGATGTCGTTTTGATATGAAAAATGAGCTGAATCGAGTCGAGCCGAACTCGAACCAAATTCGATTCGAGTCAAGCTCAAACCAAACTCGAGTTGATCATAAATAAACCGAGCCAAGCCCGAGCTGGCTGTGAGCCGAGCTCGGTTTGACTCGAATCCAGCCCTACTTCAACCTACCGCTAAATCCCATAGCAGGTTGGTTTTGAAATGAACTCAGCCCGGCCCAATTCTGCCCGAAAACAGACAAAGCTACTGAATTCCCTCGATCTTTCCATCCGGCCAGTCACTGCACCCGTAAAACTCAAACCTAACCGGGCAACCAGCTAGCCACGCCCACAAAGCCTAAGATCTTTCTGGAACCCTGCCACGTGTCACTCTCTCTCCCCCTAGACCCTTCTCAACGATTCTCTTATCTACTTATTCACCCCTTCTTCAACTCATGGTTCAAGCGCATCTCCAATTCTCTCAGAAGTCTTACTCAAACTAGGCCCCTTTTCTTGGGAAACCCAGAAGCGAAAAAATTAAAAAGTCATGGCTTGTTCATCAACCGCTCAGGTTCACTTTCTGGGAAATTTATCTTACGGTTCAAGAGCGAAGCGAAACGGTGAGCATAAGTCATCGGGAGCTAGAACGGTATTTTTGGGTCAAAGGGTTGGGAGAACCAGTTTTGGGTTTCACAACGCCGCCTTTTTGAAGGTAAATAATAGGAGCAGACGAGCAATTAATGTGGGGCCGGTGAAGGTTGTGAATGAGAAAGTGGTGGGCATTGATTTGGGGACGACGAATTCGGCGGTGGCGGCTATGGAGGGAGGGAAGCCGACTATAGTGACGAATGCGGAGGGGCAGAGGACAACGCCGTCTGTGGTGGCGTACACGAAGAACGGGGATAGGTTGGTGGGGCAAATCGCGAAGCGGCAGGCGGTTGTGAACCCAGAAAATACGTTCTTTTCGGTGAAGAGGTTTATTGGGAGAAAGATGTCGGAGGTGGACGAAGAGTTGAAGCAGGTGAGTTATAAGGTGCTGAGGGATGAGAATGGAAATGTGAAGTTGGACTGTCCTGCTATTGGGAAGCAATTTGCTGCTGAGGAGATTTCAGCTCAGGTATAATAGGGGTGTTTCTGAGAGTTTCGAGTTTGTCGAGGTTCTTTTAAACTTTGTGTTTTGTGTGATTTTTAGTCATTTTATTGGTGCCTGTGGTGAAAAGTTTGGATTTTAAGGTGTTCAGTTTTATATATATTTTTAAATGTGTTATGCTGGTTTTGATTCGTTTTGGCGTTGGGTTTGTGTAAGCTTCGATTTTGGGGTGTATGGAGTGGAATTTTTAAGTTTATGTTTCCGTGTGGCAGATATGGCTATGCTGGCTTTGATTCTTTTTGGTGGTGGTTCGCTAAAATTTTGAACGGTGGGAATGTTTGGGTTGTGATGGAATTCTTAAAGTTATAGTTTGTGTGTGTGGTTTTGGCTCATTTTGGCTTTGGTGGGAAAGGTTATAAGGTTTTTTTTTTTTTTATAAAAGATGCGAAAATAGGGTGTTCATTTATTAATTATTTGTCTTACGCCAAATGATTGTTTTTTTGAATGTGGAGTTTGTTTACTTAGGCCTGCAAGTACATTGCTGAATGCTCAGTTTTTGAGGAATTTTATTTTGAATGTTTGGGTTGTGCAATGGTTATGTGCTAGTTTAGTTATGGTTTCATTTTAGCTGGTAATGGGTCCTGCTGTTTGCTAATAAGTGGTTGGGAAATAGTAGCCAGGGATGACATTCTGTGACTTAGATGATTTGGTCTGAGGATTTTTGGCCTAGCAGCACTGGAGATTGTCTTTTTGTATTTTCTTTTCTGATTTTCAAAAAATTATCTTATATGACTATAATCAGAATATTTTCTGATAATCATTTTATTTTGTGTTTATAATTTAGGTTCTGAGGAAGCTTGTGGATGACGCATCAAAGTTTTTAAATGATAAAGTAACTAAAGCTGTGGTCACAGTGCCTGCTTACTTCAATGATTCCCAGAGAACAGCAACAAAAGATGCTGGTCGTATTGCTGGCTTAGAAGTTCTTCGTATCATCAATGAGCCTACTGCTGCTTCTTTGGCCTATGGATTTGAGAAGAAAAATAATGAGACTATCCTAGTGTTTGACCTTGGTGGTGGTACTTTTGACGTTTCAGGTGCTTTTTCAGACATTGTTTGGTCTTATTGTCTTCTGTATCTGCCCTTGGGAATATTATTGTTGCATTTGAATTTAGTAAAGCTCAAAAAATTCAATATTGGCTTATTCATTTTGTTTGATTGCAGTACTTGAGGTTGGTGATGGAGTGTTTGAAGTGCTTTCTACTTCAGGAGATACACACTTGGGTGGTGATGACTTTGACAAGGTGTGAATTTTCATTACTATGCACATGATTCTCTGGCTTGTTTAGGTGCTCAATAGACTTACAGTTAGTTGAAAATGAATGCAGAGGATTGTTGATTGGCTTGCTGCAGACTTCAAGAGAGATGAAGGCATTGATCTTTTGAAAGACAAACAGGCTCTTCAGAGGCTAACAGAAACTGCCGAGAAAGCTAAGATGGAGCTGTCATCCTTGACTCAGACAAACATCAGGTATTTTGCTTGTATGTCTATCTTGTGTGCACACATCTGCATATCATCTGTGCCAGTTGCCTGTACTGATTGTTTTCTGTTTTACTTTTTCCAGTTTGCCTTTTATTACCGCTACCGCAGATGGACCTAAACATATTGACACCACCATTACAAGGGCCAAGTTTGAGGAATTGTGTTCAGATCTACTTGACAGGTACCTAATATTGATTTGATTTAGCTTGCTCATCTTCGCATGTGGAAATGTGTATTGATAAGATACGGTTATTGGAACATATGGATCTAGTTGTGTACCCCTTCAGTGTTAGATATTTGTATGTTGTTGTCCTTTCTACTTTATCACCATTTGCCTCCTAGTATATTTTGTTTTGGTCTCATCTCGCCATATATCTTCTGTAGGCTAAAGACACCAGTTGAAAATGCTCTGAGGGATGCAAAACTTTCATTCAAAGATTTAGATGAGGTGATCCTTGTTGGTGGATCAACGCGTATCCCAGCTGTTCAGGAACTTGTAAAGAAGATGACAGGAAAGGATCCCAATGTTACTGTCAACCCTGATGAAGTTGTTGCCTTGGGGGCTGCAGTTCAGGTTGGTTCAACCATACTCAAATATTTCTTATTATAAGCTTAATCTGTTTTCAAAGCGGAAACTTATGTGGGAAGATAGATAATTATGATTTCTTGTCTACTACTACTTATGACTAGAATCTGAGGATAATTTGTTGTTTCAATGCTCTCTTCATTTCAGATCCACAATGTCACATTATTTACTTTCTTTATATTCTAGGCTGGTGTTCTGTCTGGAGATGTCAGTGATATTGTGCTTTTGGATGTGACACCATTGTCTCTTGGTCTGGAGACTCTTGGTGGTGTTATGACAAAGCTCATCCCAAGAAACACTACTCTTCCCACTTCCAAATCAGAGGTTTTCTCAACTGCTGCTGATGGGCAAACCAGTGTCGAGATTAATGTGCTTCAAGGTGAAAGAGAGTTTGTTAGGGACAATAAATCTCTTGGTAGCTTCCGTCTAGATGGCATCCCACCAGCACCACGTGGGGTTCCTCAAATTGAAGTCAAATTTGATATTGATGCCAATGGTATTCTCTCTGTCACCGCTGTTGACAAAGGTACCGGGAAGAAGCAAGATATAACCATTACAGGTGCTAGCACCTTACCCAGTGATGAGGTGAGTTTGATTTTCATAATTTATAGCAAGTGAAATATTTACCCTGAGGTCTGGTAGGATGAGAGCTGAAGGAATTTCTGGATTAAAATATGCAGGTAGAGAGAATGGTTAGGGAAGCTGAGAGGTTTGCTGCCGAGGATAAAAAGAAGAGAGATGCCATAGACACAAAGAATCAGGCAGATTCCGTTATCTACCAGACAGAGAAGCAACTAAAGGAGCTTGGAGACAAGGTCCCCGGGCCTGTGAAAGAGAAAGTTGAGGCAAAATTACAAGAGCTGAAGGATGCAGTTGCAGGCGGCTCTAGCCAAGGAATAAAAGATGCCATGGCTGCACTTAATCAGGAAGTCATGCAGATTGGCCAGTCCCTTTACAACCAACCAGGTGCAGGAGGAACTACCCCAGGTGCTGGACCAGCAACTGGTGGTGAAGCTGGCCCTTCAGACTCATCAAACAGGGGACCTGATGGTGATGTCATTGATGCAGATTTCACTGATAGCAAGTGAGAGAGGCAATTATTTTTTTCTCCCACTTAATTGGAATTGTGTATAAGAAAATGATTTTGCAGGGATGTAAGATGGTTTGGGTTATCATGAGGAACAAATTTGAAATGTTTCTAGGAAATATAGAGAGAGGATAAAACACTAAATAGGTAGGTACTCATAGTAGCATAATTGGTCCGAGTAAAAGCCCGTGCTGTTTGTGTAAATATGATTGTTTTCGATTCAGGAAATGATGGATTCTCCATGAAAATATTCTGCATGTATGCATTATACCTTTGTTATCAAATTATTTTTCTGATTCAGAAAATGTTTTGAATATAATTGAAAAGAGAAGCAAAAGCCTTTTTTCTGGTGATCTTGTGACAGATGATATTGTTTACCTTGTTGGTAACTTTAAATGATACTATTTACTTGGCTTGACCATGCGCAAGTTGAGTGGAATTCAATCTGCTTTTGGTTGGACAGGATTTATCGCTCTCATCATATAAGATTTTTGAAGCTTTAAGATTAAGAATGATATTATTATATAAACTGGTTTTCTTGGCTTTCCAATTCAAAAGAGATTTTCATGGTAAAAAAATCCTTCCAAATTGTATCTGGTTGAACCCAGGAATTGTAGACATTCCCGCATTTCCATCTTCGGATGTTTTGAATTAATCCTATTTATCAAAAAGTCTCATATCTCCATGGAATCATGTAAATCGCCCTAGCAATGACATAATATCAATTCTGTTTATTCAGTCACAATAAATTTTACCTTATTCCATATATTATGGAATAAAAAAAATGTTAGACTCAATTAATTATCTAGATCTAGGTATACAAGGAATTCGATTTAGATAGTTATGATAACCAAATAATGATGATGTTCTGTTGCATACAATTAAATACAAAAGTGGTCTCCAGTTCTTGAGACAAGGGCACACTGATTTAGGTCTAATAGCAATCAGTGGCACACTGTTGAAGTTGGCGTAGATTGGGGGAGACTCATGTTAGAAGTTTTTTTAAGCTTGAGTGGCCAAAACAGTGGGGACACTTATGCAACAAAAGGATATGGGTTCAAAACGTGATGTTATATACTGTATTGATCTTGTGGTTTCACCTGTTTAGTTGACCCAAGTAAAGACTCCTGTTAACCAAAACATATATATATATATAATATAATTTCCCCTGTACTTTTTATAGAATCCAGGTCTCAAATTACGAAAAAAGTGGTGGTATCTATAAAGGAAAATGCTTCCACTAGCCCCCACATTTAATGTATTTCCACCAATTTTTTCAAATTTACATGGGGTGAAAAATCCACCAGACATGCAACAATATATATATATATATATATATATATATATATATTGTTGCATGTCTGGTGGATTTTTCACCCCATGTAAATTTGAAAAAATTGGTGGAAATACATTAAATGTGGGGGCTAGTGGAAGTATTTTCCTTTATAGATACCACCACTTTTTTCGTAATTTGAGACCTGGATTCTATAAAAAGTACAGGGGAAATTATATTAAATGTTTATTTTATCTTTTTATTAAGTAAGAATATCTATTTTTTTTTATTCTTAAATAAAAGTGTTTATTTTTTCTATTTATAAGAAAAATGTCCTAAACTTTTTTCAAAATACTAAAATTATTTTTTACTAATTTATATAAACTTTTTCACTTTTACTCTTATTACACATACTTCTCATATAATTTAAATATTCATTGTCATTCCTATTTTTACTTAATATTAATTATTATGGTTTCGTTCGAAAGGAAGAAGTTCGTATTTTTTAATTCGAATCGAAAAAAATTAGTTCGTGAAAATTCTGTTTATACGAATTTTAACTCAAAATTTAATTTTATTTATTACCTCTAGTTTATATGTAATGTAAAAAGGGTATTTGAATATTAGATAATATTTTAGAGGTTAAATGAAATGTTAAAAAAATATGGGGGGTATTTTGATATTACATAATATATGAAGGATTTAAATAATATGTTAAGAACAGATAGATGTATTTTGATACAAAACAACATATGAGGGTATTAAATGAAATGTTAGATAAGTATCAGAGGTTAAAAAAATGTTACAAAAAAAATGGGGTTATATTGTTATTACACAATATATAAAGAATTTAAATAACATGTTAAGAATAAATAGACACATTTTGATGCAAGATAACATACAAGAGTGTTAAATAAAATGTTAGATAATTATAAGGGAAAATGAAATGTTCAAAAAATATGAAGGTATTTTGATATTAAACATTGTAACACAGTTTTAAATGATATGTTAATAATAGATATATACATTTTCATATAAGACAACACACAAAGGTATAAAATTAAAATTTAAATAATTATAGAGGTAAATAAAATGTTTAAAAAATATGACAGATATTTTGATATTAAACATTGTAAGAACATTTTAAATGAAATGTTAAAAATAGATAGATGTATTTTGATGCAAGATAATATACAAGAGTGGGGTTAAATGAAATATTAAAAAAATATGAGAGGTATTTTGATATTAATCATTATAAGAGTTTTAAATAATTATTATAAATTTTTTTGTTATAAATGATTAATTTTTTTCAAAAATTTGTCATTATAGAATTGATAGTTAAAATGAGTGATTATGTATCGGTTCGTTATCGAAGAGAATGGATTCAAGGTGATGAGAATACAATGAAATATGTTGGAGACTCTAAACTGTTGATTAAAATTCCTTCCAGAATAACATTTGAGGAATTTATTCAGCTTTTGACGCATTGTACATTGCAAACTCATAGGCTTATGGAGAGAAAGATATAGTTCACGATTAAGGTGACTTTGATAGAAATAACATGACTGATATTCCTTTTGAAGAGGTAGAACTCTAGCATAAGCCACCTGTTACCAAAGGTATGAACAATTTGCAGTTTGAAAATCATATTTTAGGTGGTAGAAATTATTCTGGATAATTTTTTAACAATGTTCCTATTGATCTGTTTAAGTGGTTCTTGATTTTCCTCCACAACCATCAACATCATCAGGTGGTACAAGATCGATCCGAGAGGAGAATAGTGTAAAGTTTGGTGATATTTTTCATAATAAATAACAATTGAAATATGTAAAGCAATTTGTCCTACTGAAATGATTTCAATACAAGGTCAAGAAGTTTAACAGGGGGCGATGAGATATTAAGTGCGAGGCTGAAAATTATCAGTGGTATATACATGCAACCAAATCCAAAGTCGGGGAAGTGTTTCAAATCAACCAAATGAGTTTAATCTATACATGTTCAGTTGATCAAATAATATTATATCATAGACAAATTGGGGTCCGAGTTTTAGGTCAATTAATGAGGTTAAAGTTTGTGTTGATTGATCGAATTTATTGACCTAAAGAAATAATTATGGATATCGTCGATCGGTATAAAATTGACATTTCATATTCACAGGCTTGACGGACAAGAAATTGGACTTTAAATTCATTGAGGGGCTTACTGGAAGAATTATTTATGCTTTTACCAGATTATTGCTATAATCTACCGCATACTAATTCGGGAACTGTTATCGCTATTGAAATGGACGATGCCCATCGATTTAAGTATTTTTTCATGGCATTAGGATGTTCCATTCGTGCATTTAGAGAATATCTTCGACCTGTTATTTGCGTTGACGCTGTTTTCCTTAAAGATCGATATCAAGGTTATTTATTTCTTGCGTTGGGTCTCGATGGTAATAACTAGATATACTCCCTTGGTTTCGATGTCGATAAAAAAGAAGATCACGATAGGTGATATTGGTTTCTTAGGAATATTAAAGAATGTATCCATAAGCTCTCTAAATTGGTGATAATCTCATATCGACATCATATTATATACTTTGTAATGACTGAAGTCTTTCTAGATGTCTACCGTGGATGTTATTGTCATCACCATTTGTGCGAACAACAATTAAGATTTTATTCTGTTTAACATTTTTATACATTTTGATTATAAAGTTCTCATATTATTTATCACCTTGCAGGTACATATTGGAAAGCTGTAAAATCATATACAAAAGTAGATTTTGAGACTATGATGCAATCTCTTGATGCGATAAACCCTCAAACTAGGGTTTATCTACGTGAGGGTGGATTATAGCGATGGAGCAGAGCACACTTTTTGAGCATCGATACAACATCATGAGAACTAATATTGCAGAGTTGTTTAATGCCCTTGTTTGACATGCACAAGGTCTACCTATTACGATGCTAATAGAGTTCATTTGTGGTACTGCATAACGATTGTTTTACGAGAAGAGAACCATGTAAGTACGTACCAAATTGTTAATAACTATGTATTTGATCATATATTTCTTCCCTTATGTTTGTTATTAACATATGTGTTATTAATATTTTTTCAAATTACAAATGAATGCCCTAACTTTGTTATCCCTTGGACGGACGAGAAGATCAACGGTCCTCTGTCAAAGTCTGCACGATTGGAGGTTTGACCAATTACATTTACTCTTGTTGGTTTGACCAATTACATTTACTCTTGTTGGTTTTAGAGCCCTTGTAGTTTAAAAAAAATTAAATTTCCCCCCAATCTACGGTTTTCACGACATTAGCGCACTGTCTCATGTAAAATTTCACAAAAATCCCCATTAGACTAACCGCTCTGCCGCAACTTTCTAATATTTTGAAAAAGCTACTTTGCCCCCCAACTTATGGTCAATCTCTCCCAACCATAGGAGAATTCCTCATAACCGTGGAATCCACTGTTTCCACAAATAGGAGCGCCGACTATTCTAACATCTTTTTCGACTAAAAAATCGTTGTTTCTACCTCCAATTTTAACATAAATCAAATATACATATTCTATAACGTAAACCCCTTAAGAAATTCAATCAAAACAAGCAAGAATCAAAATATTTTATGCATTATTCAAAATTAGAACCCTAAAATTTTAAACCTCAAAATCTCCCTTAAATCTCAATAATCTTAAAAATAAATTGATTCAAAGAACAGTAGAGAAAATTTACTAACCTTGTTTGTCATTTTGGGTTGTCAAAAAATACAAAAATTGATGAAAATCGCTTCACCCGTGGAACAACCATGGGATAATTATGGGAGACGCAAAATTCTTTGAATTTACATAATAAAACCGTGGAAAAATAAAGGAGAAAATATGTAAAATTCTTGATTTATATATAGGAGCAGTTTGGCCATTTAATAAAAAAAGGGTACTTTTGCTTAATCCTAATTGTTTTTGGTAATTTCGTTTGAACCCACTTAATTTAAGGCATTTAATATAATTTTCTTAAATAATATGAGAATTTTATGATCAAAATTTGTAAAAAGGTTAAACAGAATAAAAATTTAATACATGTTTAAACATGTTATCTTTGAGTCTCGTTTGTACTTTGCTTGCATGTTACACAAAAAGCGATGAGAACAATATCCATGGTGGACATCTGAAAATACTTTAGCCATTACAGAGTATATAACATGATGTCGATCCGAGATTATCGTCAATTCGGAGATGTCATGGATACATTCTTTAATCTTCCTAAGAACCAATACCACGTGTTGTGATATTCTTTTTTACCGACATCGAAACCAATGAGGTATATCTGGTAATTCCCATCGAGGCCCACCGCAAGGAATAAATGACCTAAATATCGACTTTTAAAGAAAACAACATCAATGCGAATAATAGGCAAAGATATTCTCTAAATGCATGAATAAAACATCCTAATGCCATGAAAAAATATTTAAATCGATGGTCATTGTCCGTTTCAATAGCTGTAACGATTCCCGGATTAGCACGTTGTAAATTATAGCAATAATCTGGTAAGACGCATAAATGATTCTTCTGGTAAGCCCTTTAGTGAATTTAAAGTCCAATTACTTGCCCGTCGAGCCTGTGAATATGAAATGTCAATTTTATACCGGTCGACGATGTCCACAATTATTTTTTTTGACCAATAAATTTGATCAATCAACACAAATTTTGATCTTATTAATTGATCTAAAGCTCAGGCTCCAGTTTGTCAGTGATGTGACATTATTTGATCAACTGAATCTGATTAATTTGAAACACTTCACCGACTTTGGATTTGGTTGCAGATATATATCACTGCCAGTTTTCAGCCTCGCACTTAAAATTCCATTGCCCCCTATCACACTTCTTGACCTTGAATTAAAATCATTTTAGCAGAGCAAATTGCTTCATAGAGTCTTTCAATTGTTGTTTATTATGAAAAATATCACCAAACTTTACAGTATTTTTCTCTCGGATCGATCTTGTACCACCTGATAATGTTGATGGTTGTGGAAAAAAATAAAAAAGTCACCTAAGCGAATCAGTAGGGACATTATCAAAAAATGGGTCAGAATAATTTTCACCACCCAAAATAGGATCTTCAAGCTGTAAATTGTTCATATCCTTAGTAATAGGTGACTTATGCTCGAGATCACCCCAATCATGAATCTTATCTTTCTCTCCATGAGCCAATGAGTTTGCAATATACAATATATCATTACTGAAATTAATCACGTTTTTTCAAATCATACTCCATTTTCACTCCGCTAATTTCTTCGTTTTCTACTTCTTCTTCTTTTTTTTCTTCCTGTCCTTTATCGAGGTACATGTAACCAAAAAAAAAAAAATATTCTTATAAGTATTGAAACATATCAATAAGACCTTGAACATCTTCATCATTTTGGATTCGTACGGGGCAATTGATCTCAATTTTTCTTAGCTTTATTGATAGTTGGAGGTAGTTTTTCATTGGATCAAAATCGCAAGACTTCTTCAAAAGTTGAATAAATCTCTCAAATGTTGTACCAGAGAGAATTTTAATCAATAGTTTAGATCCTCCAACATATTTCATTGTGTTGTCATCCCCTTGAATCTATTTTCTTTGATAACGAACCGATACATAACCAGCTATTATAATTATGACTCTTACAATGGCAAATTTTAAGAAAAAATTAATCATTTATAATAAAAAAGTCCATAATAACCATTTAAAATAGTCTTACACTGATAAATATCAAAATACCCCTCTTATTTTTCAAATGTTTCATTTAACCTCCTATAATTATTTAACATTTTATTTAACACTCTTGTATGTTGTCTTGTATCAAAATGCATCTATCTATTCTTAACATTTCATTTAGAACGTTTTTACAATATTTCATATCAAAATATCTCTCATATCTTTTTAACATTTCATTTTCCCTCATAATTATCTAACCTTTAATTTTACACCCTTGTATGTTGTTTTGTATAAAAATGTATCTATCTATTATTAACATATAATTTAAAACCGTTGTACAATGTTTAATATCAAAATATCCTTCATATTTTTCTAACATTTCATTTTCCTTTATAATTATCTAACATTTCATGTAACACTCTTGTATGTTATTTTGTATCAAAATGTATCTATTTATTTTTGACATGTTATTTAAATCCTTTATATATTGTGTAATATCAATATAACCCCATATTTTTGTAATATTTTTAACCCCCCATACTTATCTAATCTTTCATTTAACACCCTTGTATATTATCTTGTATCAAAATATATCTATATATTCTTAATCTGTTATTTAAATCATTTATATATTGTGTAATATCAAATGCCCCCCATAGTTTTCTATTATTTCATTTAACCTCTAAATTATTATCTAATATTCAAATACCCCTTTTACATGACATACAAACTAAATTTAATAAATAAAATTAAGTTTTGAGTTAAAATTCGTATAAATATATTTTTTCACGATTTGACTTTTTTTTACTCGAATTTAGAAATATGAACTTTTTCCCTCTGACCGAATCCATAGTAATTGATATTAAGTAAAAATGAGAGTGAGAGTGAGTGTTTGAGTAATATGAAAAGTGTATATAATAAGAGTGAAAGTATGAAGGTTTATATAGATGTGGTGAAAGGTAATTTTGGTATTTTAAAAAAATCTAAGACATTTTTGCTTAAGAATAGACATTTTTGCTTAAGAATTTGCCGAACAGGTATTTTTGCTTAATAAAAAGGTAAAATAGACATTTAATATAATTTCCCTAGACAAATTTGGTTACCAATAAAGAGCAAAATAATTAAGGACATGCTACAAATTGATTTAAGACCAAATTTTAATAGTTTTCAAGTGTCAATTATTTTTCCCAAATCTTCAACAGTTTCTTGTCAAAATATAAGGTGTTGACTTGTCCACAGGAGATGAATACCATAATTCTCTAACTTGTTTTTGTCAAGTTTTCAACGCAAACAAGTGCTTTATATATCATAAAGAAATTCACAAATTCTATTTACATAAGTTTTTGGGGGTTTTTTATTTTTCAGAAAAATGACTTTATTACACGTTTGAAGTAAGTATATTGAAACAAGAGATGTCAACAGGCAGAGTTTGACTCATCTTTGGAGGAAGATAGAATGAATAATTTGGTTTTCTTTGCTAGTCCAAGAAATTGAGCTTGAATGCCCAATAAAGGTAAATCAATGAATAACACAAACACTCGTAGAGAATTATGACAGTAGCCAAAAACAAACTGAAATACAAACAAGAAGGAAGGAAGTTATCAAATTCTACTTGAAAGAAAAAAGTAACATCCAAAAGCAATAATATGTACTGTACACATGCGCCACAAGGTATGCGTATTGTGCACATTAAAAACAAATTGTTAACACAAATTTTCATACCATGTCAAATTCTTACAAAATGGAATATTCGGATACAAAAGATACTTTGTTTTTTTACCAATTCACCAGACCCATATTATCAACTGGTCTCCTTTCTTTAATCTTATCCTTCTTTGGACTAACTGGAACACTGCCGGCTCTTTGAGGCCTCCTAATTACATGAATTGCCTCATCAATTCCATACTTAATATGACTCCCAATTCTTACAAGATTCCTACTTGTTAAGTTGCTTCTTGTGTAGACTGGATATTGCCCATGCCCTATCGTCACTGGCCTTAGGAAATCCCTCTGTGTCAATGACGCATACGGTGACCTCAGACCTGTAACCATGCGCGTATGGTGGTTGTTGCAGATAGTTCGTCTGAAAATGCAGTGGATGTTGGTGGAAGTGATGGCCCTTCCCACCATGGAAACCGACACTGCTGACACCACCACCCAAACTGCACAAGCTTGGCGAGCTTTTAACCCTGTGCATGGGGAGTCTACTGCCCTTGTAACCCTCCAAGTTCAAGACGAGGTCGAGATGGAAAGAATCAGTAGCGATGTTCTCCGGGGAGGTAGAATTCAGGGACGAACAAGCGGAGGAAATGCTGAATGAGGGATGGCTTGCATTGATTGGAGGGAGTCTCCATTGACCGGTTGTATGGACAATGCCATTGATGGCATCAATGTAATGTTGTTCGATACTTTGGGGGTCTATGGAGCCAGTTTGGTTCTCAAGTATGACAGGATTTGATGGGAAGAGAAAGGTTCTGAGCTTGGGATTGCCTTGAGGATTTGACGATCGTATTCCTCGAGCATGTGCCGGAGATCTTCATCATTTCGGACAGATACAAGGGATTCTAGATCCTCAGGAATCAGCTGGTATTTGAGAACCATGTCTCCTTCATACATTGTGCGAAGCTTCTTCATTAGCCCTGGAAAATCATTGTAAAAACCCAGAAAATAGGACACATTAGTCATTCAAACTTGCAATCCAACTGATTCATACAACTTTATGCAAATTTCCGGCTCTGGAATCCTTTAAATTATACATTCTGATTGCCAAAATGAATTATAGTTTACCAAATTCACATAAAAAAATTTACCAACACCTAAGCCTCACACCCCAACTATAGGGATGGATTGGTTGGAGCTACTCAACTTGAACGAATCAAACTTGAGCTAAAACTTCAACTCAACTTATTTGTTTTTCCGCTGTTTCCATTCATTTCAACAACATTGTACATTTTGTCGATAATCTTTTAGGATGTTGTACACCATTGCAAACAAGTTTGAGCTCCGACTAGGTTCGAGCCTGCCCTGGGCTTGGCTTGACTCAAATTAAAACTACCCTTACCCAAGTGTGAACATTAAAGCCTTAATTAGTTCTTTAACATGTGAATTAGGACTTAATCAACAATCCAACACTAATTAATTACTCTTTATACTTTCTTCCAACTTGAGCATGCATGAATTTCACCAATAAAAAGACCCTTGGATTCAATCTGAGCTACTCGAACTTAAATCAAATGAGCCAATTTCGAACCTAAGGATTGGGTTTATTTCCTCAAATAAATAGATTTCTAACCGATCCAAGAATTCAAGTTCTAATCGACTCTAATCAAATTTAAAGTTATTTTGTTTCCAAACTAAATTTGAGCCTTAACTTGTTAATCTCAATCTAACTTTTTTGGATTTAAGTCAATCTCAAATTGGCCCTTATTTAGACTTAACTCAGATCAAATCCAACCTTAAATCAAAACCACAATTGAGCTTGTTCCCACAAATTAAATAAGACATTTGCTTCAAAATCAGAACCCCAACTAATGGTGGATCTTATTTGAGTTGATTTGGCTTTAATCAACCTTTCAACTTAAACAGGCCAGTCTCAAGTTGAAGCTTTAACTCGGTAATTCAATTTGAGATTAGTTCGTTTGTTCATTTGGTGATAATATTCCTCTTGTTGACAACATTATTCGCTTTCTAATGATACTGTTCACTATATCAACAATACTCTAGTGATATTGTGTATTAGTTCAAGTAAGTTCGATTTTGAACTAGGTATAATAAATTTAATTTGATCTCAAATTAACTCAGATCGAATTCACCTCTGACCATGACCATCATTTTCAAGATCCTATCATCACTTAATCAATTTATTAATTTTCTACATTTGCAGTATCTGCTAATACAGTAGTCAACTCGTTGGCTACATAATCAGAGTTTAAACCACCACAATACATACACCATCTCAACTTCAAGAATTCTCTCAAACCAAATATAATTCACACAAATTTCCATCAACTCCTCCATCGCTTTCATCTATCCATCAAACAATAGTTCTTCAAATCTTGGGAGAATCACACTTCAAAAACTAATTGTTGAAATTAAAGAATCCAAAACTATATAAAACTTATATCAAAAGCTCATAATTTCCTATATGAGATTCAAGTATCATACTTCACACTTGGAAGTGTAATACAAAAACATCAAAGAAACTAAATGTAATGATACTAGCTCTTGATAAAGTTATTATAAGATCAATCAAAACTCCGTGTTTTTTTTTTCCTGTTTCAAGTGTTCTTGGGCCTCTTAGGATATATATACTAACACCCAACTAGTTTAGCTACATATATATGATACTCAACAATCCTCCCACATTGGTCCATCAACAACCTCGCATTGGAGTAAAGTGGAAGAAACCTCCCCCTTAAATTGGGCTTTTGGGATGGATTTGAATAGAATTGTTTCAGATAGACCTTGGAAAGTGTTATTGTTTCTCTCCCAAAGTTAGCTGAAGGGATGAGGTTTATCCTCGTACCACCCCTAATTTCTTTCTCAATCGTCATTCAACTACTACAATTACATTTCGAATACTAAAACCCATTTTATGATACTACAATGATAAGTTGTCTGCATTAACAATGGCACATTATCGGCAACGTTACAGGGACAAATGAATTGCTTATTCCATGCATTATACAAATAATGTAATTATTTAACAGAGAAATTGATATCACGAGGCACAGCAACGACACGTGTCTCACCACCCACATGCTTGAGGCTACCATCAACGGCTCTGGGCAATATTTTCCCACCATGACTGCGTAAAAACTTCACCCGTTTCGGAGGAGAAGACGAAGGCGTCGACAAGATTTCATCACCCGCACTACCGCCGCCGCTGCCACTGTCAATGCCCATAGATAGACCAACTTTACAAAAAAAAAAAAAAGAGTCGGTTTGGATGAATATAAATATAACAGAATGAAATAAAAAAATGGTTGAATGTGAAGAAAAGGATGAAATTACTGGTGGGAGAAAGGGGAGACGACAGGGGGGGGGGGGGGTTGAATTTTCTTTTTTCTGTTTTATTTTCTTTATCTTTGCATGCAATTTTTAAGACTCAGTCCGACACTTGTGCCGATTCATATTGCGGCTTTATATACTGCGAATATTTGAGAAAGATTCATTTACTAATATAACCCTTTTTATGGGAAGATATAAGGTATAATTTTTAATTGAAAGAATGATATTTCTAACCTGATTTATCTTAAAAAGACAATGTACTACTCTTAAAATCGACAAATAACATTTTTCCACATTTAGTCAAAAATTAAACAGTTATTTTTAGGGTTAGATTCGAGCCGAACCCATTCAAACGAGCCTGAAAGGAGTCAGCCTTATATAGGCTCGGTCGACCTCGAGCTCGAGCTCAAGTTACTCGTCAAAATTTTCAATTAAAAATTTTGATACAAAATGACGTTATTTTGATCAATATATATTAAAACGACGTTGTTTTGATAACAAAATAGTTAAAAACTTAAGCTTAAAATAAGTCGAATTTAAGCCGAGTTAGAGCTAGACTTTCACGAATTCGAGCTGTGCTATATATAAACAGAGCCAAGCTCGAGCTCAAGCGAGCTCGAACTCAGTTTGGTTCGAATCTAATCCTAATATTTTAATGGTCAAAGAGTATTTTCAATTGTTTTTATAATATATAAATATTATAAGATTAATGAATTTCCTTTTCTTTTACTCGCTGTAAAATTCTTGAATTAGACCCATTTTTTTAATAGAAACAAATCAAAACCTGAACTCTAATTTGTCCCACATCTATAATCACACTGATTACTATTGAAATTTGGGTTAGTCCCATCAAAATCGCATTAAACTGTTGTGATTTAGTTAAAATCAAACTAATCTGATACAACTCTAATTGTAGCTGACAACATTCTATCGTTATAGGTTTTAAATCTTATTTTTATAATGCAAAAGTGAAAATATATTTAATTAAGTTTGAGAGCAAAATTTATATTTACCTTTAATAATTAGTAGAAGATAAGAAGAGTACTTCTGTATTTTTCATGCTGTCCCCAAAATTAACTAATTTCATTAACAGGGTTTAAATGGGTATAATTTCTAATATATTAAGTTATTTTTCATTATATCATGTTATACATACATACATACATACATATACATACATACATACACACACACATACTTACACACACACATAAAAAAAATAGGCCAAAGAACTATTTCCCACTTAAAGTATGTTGTTTTTTCAAGTTTTCCTCCTTTAACTTTGAAAATCTCATTTATCCATCCATGAACGGTTAAAATTAACTGAATCTATTAGTTATATTATTTCTCTCCCCTAAACCCTAAAAACTAATAATTTCCCGCCAACTCAAGTTTTCAAAAATAACATTTTCCCTCATAGAGTTTCCAATTTTCAAATTCAATTTTTCAATGACATTTCTTCCTCTTCGATGACCTTCAAACGACGTCTCTTCCTCTTCGGTGTGGTCTCCTTCTGACAGTCGACGTCATCGTTGACGAAGATGACTCGTCTTCGTTGAGACAAAGACGAGCCATCTTCGTTGATGAAGAGTCTTCATCGTGGACGAAGACCTCATCTCTGTCTCTGGATGAAGACGATTCGTCTTCGTTAGAAACAAATATGGTTCGTCTTTGTTGATGATGATGTCAAGGAGGACTGTCAAAAAGAGGTCCATCGAAAAGGAAGAGATGTAGCCTAAAGGCCGTCGGAGAGAAAGAGAAGCCGTCGAAAAATTGAATCTGAAAAATTGAAAACCCTAAGGGGGAAAATGCTGTTTTTGAAAACTTGGGTTGGGAGAAATTGTTAGTTTTTAGGATTTAGGGGGGAAAAATAAAATCAAATTCAAGTTTATTTTTAATATTACAGGTTAAATGATGATTTTACCTTGAAACCGTTAATTTTAAAGTTAAAGGGAGAAAACTTGAAAAAACAACACACTTTGTGTGGGAAATAGTCCTTTGGCCTATATAATATACAAAAATACAAAATTAACATAATAAACCATGGTTTTAACTAGGGTTAGACCCAAACCAAGTTGATTCTATTTGGTTTGAATTTGTTTAGTTTGAATTAAAATTGAGTTTGAGCCAAAAGGTTTAATTTATTTTGAAACCGAATCGAACTTGAGCTAAAGAGAGTTCAACTAGGTTTGGCTAGTGAGTCAGGTAGATGACTTGATTTGGTTTGAGTTTCGATCGTAACTCAATTTAAATTATGTTAAAAAATTATTAAAACGATATTGTTTTACCTTATTAGATTAAAGGACATCGTTTTATCAATGACTCATAAATTCAAACTATAAATTTGAGTTAAACTCGAATCAAACTTAAGCTAAGATGTGTTTCGACTGGACTCATTTGTATTGACCCCTACTTTTAACTGGACTTGATTCTAACCTAATCCAATCAAGTTTTATTTTAGGATTCACAATTGAATTTGTTTAAACTACAATTGAACCTAACAAACGGTATCGAGCCATAGTTTAATGAACTCTCTCTCTCTCTCTCTATATATATATATATAGAGTGAGAGAGAGGTCAAGATATTAATTATTTTAGTCATTTTGTTCTAGCCTATACATATCTAGTCACATTTTTTTTATTATACATTATAGCCACATTTTGGTGAGACTTCCTTTAAAAATGAAATTGTAACATCTACAAGTATGTCTCGAAGGTAAAATAATCTTTATTTATGAGTGTATATGATGTAAGCATGATTAAATGTGATTTTTATGTCAAAGTGCAAGTTTTGGGAGCCTGCATGCAATAGCTTCGACTACCTGATGCCAACTATATGGTAACAAGGAAGGAAGAGAGAAGGAGCCCATTTGATCAACTTTGTTATGCCAATTTGATAAGAGATAAGTAGGACCTGTTATATTCATACAATTCCTTCTGGCATGATTTTGATGATTTTATATTGACATTACAAATTATTTATTTCAAATAAAACACTTTTGGGGATTTGTGGGATTTTGTTTATGTTGCATGTTTGGTTTTAATGTGATGCATATGAAGTTTTAAACGGGCATGCCTTTCCAGTTTATATTATGTATAGGAGTATATTACTGGAAAGAGATGCTACCTCTACCTCTATTGATAGGGTACATTTTAGAGTTATTTAAGGTAAATGGTGGTGATAACTGTAAAGGAGTTTGGTTTGAGGTAATATTTAATTATCTCGATAATTTATATTTTATTATTAATATTATTTATTTATTTATTTATTAAGTATTAAAAGATTGATAATAACAAGTAATATAAGAATAATCTAATTAACGTTTCAAATATCTTATATATTAAAAGATTAGTGAATTAATCTTAATTTTGTTATAATTTTTTATTTTAATTATTAAAATTTTAGGACAAAAATGTCATCATTTTCTGATAAAATAATAAGTAACCTAACCGTTATGATGAGTATTTTACCCTTATTCTAACTATTATTAATATTAAAATACCCTTATTCTAAACTAAAATTACCATCAAGACAATCATCGGCCACCACCCCCCACACTACCATAATCACCTATCACCGCCCACACAACCATCATCCTTCCACCCATACGATAAGTGTTTGGACCAAAAGTACTAATATTATTGTCAATGAAAACATTAGAAACAAAAAAATTAAATGTATATTGGAGATTAAATGGTGTTTACCTATAAAGAAACAATTCTAAAAACCTTAGGTGTTTGTTTCTTTGGGCTTAATGATAGAATTAGATTCGATTCAAATTGGTTTTGAATGAGATAAAACTTGAAATCATTTCGAATTTAAAAGAGTTAATTTGAGATTAAAGAAATGGAACTCAAACTCCACTTAAAATCAATTTAACTTTGAATTCAATCTAAATTGAATCAAAGTTAAATGTTTGGATTAGCACAAACTTAACTCATTGGGTTTAAGCATGAATTCTTGTTTGAATAATTGAAATTGAATCACAATCCCAAGAGGGTGTGGTTTGGAAGGGTGAATAAGAGTTTCAGCAAAAATTAACCTGATTGAATGAATTGGTCCACAATTGAATGGTGATGGAATTGTTGTCTTCCCCAAAATTTAGAATACAAACAAAAGCATCCAATGCTCAAGGGCTTTAATTTATGGCAGAAAAATATATGAATTCTTTAAGGCTTTTTCCATGGCTAACAATTGCTTGTTTTTGGACCATTCCAAATTTCAAACATAATAAAATACGCAAAATTTGTTTTTTTCTTTCTTCCATCTGTGTTAATTTCTTGACAGCACATAAAAAATAAAATAAAATAAATGGTGATTGTAGACAAAGCTTTTCTTGACGCGTCCAGATCACTTCCACGTATAATTAGAAAAGGGCATTAGTACAAAATGACAGTAGAATGAAAAAGACGCAAAAGCCACCACTTTTTATTTTATTATTTGCAAATTGTATCACTTAATTTATATGTAAATAAAAGGATAAATTTTCATATATATATATATATATATATATATATATATACACACACACACACCAACCAACAAATAGGTATTACCAAATAACGCATTATTATTTTAAATGGTGTTTTAAATTAATATGGTGAGAACAATTAAATATCATTAATAACATTTAATACTTGTTTTTTTTAAATAAATGTAACATTAAATAAGGCAATACTCTTTGAACCAAGTCTAAATAAAGGTGGATTTGAAGAGAGTTAAACATAAATAAATACTAATTTAAGTTCAACTCAAATTTAAAATGATAAGTTTAAGTTCGATTTAGAGCTATCTAAAATGTAAACAATAAACTCAAAAAAATAAAAATTTTTCATGAGAGAAGATTCGTTAAAGAAGAATAACTCTTACGAAGAATCGTTGACAAACACTCAAAATTGACCACACCGTCAAATTAAAGTTTTAGTTCAAGTTTAGTTTATTTGAATTAAATATGGATTTATGTCAAAATTAGTTCAGTTTGAATTTAACCCTAAATCTATGAATAATTAATGATATGTTATATTTCCTTAATGAACAATACTATATGTATCTATTTTTGATACACAAATATGTATACACATAGATATATCATCATATGAGTAAGTATTACTTTATTGTTAATTCAAAATCCCCTAATTACATTATGACACATTCATGTGTAAATATATTTATGTATAAAAAATATATATATATAATTTTATTGCTTTCATAATATTATCTACCGTCATAATGGAATACAAAAGAATAGGGATGAATTCGACTTTAATTGCTCAATTATAAATTTGGTTCAAATAAATCTAAAATAAGTTTAATTTAAACGAGTTCAAATTTAAATTTAAGAGTTTTATATTATTAAATTCAAATTTGAATAGGAGAGTGCTTAACACGCCGAACTTGTAAATTTAAAAAATTTAATTTAAATAAATTAAAATAATCAAATTAAATTCTATTTAAATCTAATTTGATATTATTGTTGACGTCAAAAACTGAAGTCCACTAAAAATGAATCTTATCCAGTAAACTCGAATCTACTCTTTAAAGCTGAAATGAACTTGGGTAACTTACCCTACTTCTGCAAATTCACCACAATCAGAATCCAATGATGGAAAAGTACTGCATAAAGAAAGAACAGACACAACGTATGAAACAGAAAAAGTGACCTAATCCGCTGACTCTGCGCCTCAAAAGAAAGGGAAAGATTCATCATTCATTCGTTCATTCAAAGGATAAAAATTAATAAATACCCTAATCTAATTTAAAATATTTTAATGTAACACAGTTTAGACCTCAAAATAATTGATTTAAAAAGTAGACTGGATTAGCGATCGGCACTCAATGATCAATTCGGTCCACACTAAAGGTTAAACCTCAATTGTTTTTATACGATATACTCGTAATATTATTATATTATACTATATAATATAATATAATATGAAGTATAGTCAAGGCTTGCTCTTAGTCAGAAGAAAATTAACCCTTGGTAATTAACTAATACTTAATTAATTCACCTCGATAAAGTGAAGAAACAACAATAATATAATATAACATACTGCTCAGCATCCAATATTTGAAAAGCAAAAACAGAAAAGAAAATTACAGATCCTGAAATAAAATATTAAATTCTTAGAGTCGGAGAAGTTTCTTACAGGCTTTCAGGATCTTGGTTCTGCTATTCTTCTTTTTCTTCACAGATCTTTCAGGAGCTCCATGATCTTCATAGTAACTGCCATCGGTGGGAGAAGCCAATGTCACAGACTGGTCATGGATCCTGCAATACCTTTCAGAAAAGGAAGAAGATCGTTTAATGGAGAAAGCTCTCTTGACTGCAGACTGAAGTGCCACAGAAGCCGAGGAAACTGAAGTGGTTCGGCTAAGGCTCAGCTTCAGGACTTCAAAACTACTGCCCGCATCTTTTTCTGATGAAGCTGAATATTCTTCTGGCCTGGTGGGGCTTTTGTGAGGGATTTGAGTGTGAGTTTTTGGATGGGGAAACGACGAGGAAGAATATGAAGATAAAAGATCTGAAAGGTCCATATTGGATCTTGATGAATTGGTAGCAGTGCCAATTATTTTTATCTTGGAATAACCATTCATTTTCTTCTCTTTTTTGTTGTCTTGTTTTCTCGTTCCTTGTGGGAGAAAATGAGGGGTGGTATAAGAGATTAAGAGATAGACAACAGTTTATTTATATGCATAAACTGAGTGTGTGTGTGTGAGAGAGAGAGAGAGAGAGAAGGAGAGAGAGAGGATGGCTGAGTAACATTCTACTTATAACACATTCTGGATTAATAGGATGATTTTAGATTAAGCATAAAATAATATTTATTTATGTATTAATACATTGTAAATGATCTTATAAGATTAAATATGTGTCATATGAATGTATTATAAAAAAAGTTAAAAAGTTCAATCTTTTTAGTGTAAAAAAACAAATTCACATAATAGTTTGATACCTCTAAATGTTTTTATCTTTATATAATTTATCAAAACTTTGTTATACAATTATTAGAATATCCTACCAATAATGTTTTTAGTTAACTTTTCTATGCAATCTCGTGCAAAGTTTTGGAAGTAGGGTCAAGTCACAGTGATTGTAGATGGGTCAAAGTGTTGATTTTAGTAGTAAGTAATTGTTGATGGTAACAAATTCACTAATGAGAATTATGTAAAATTACACATTTACTAAATAACACAAAAAGAATTTTAAAATAGTTTAATATACCACTTAAAGTTCTATGTTCATGGTTACGCTATTTACTATTTTTGAGTAATTTCAAAATAGCAATATTATACATTACCAAAAATGTTGTCCTTTTACCTTTGTATAATACTGTATTTGTAAGACAAGAGAAAAAGATAAATATGTAATTACATAAAAAAGATACACCCAAATCTTAAAACATTAAATCTAGATGTTTAAGAGAATTCATTGATTGAGCTATCCCATAAAAACAAAAGAATTGTTATCCCCTAGTGATAAAAGATAGAGATGAAATATTATCTTGTGAAAATAAAAAATGAAAAATACATATTAATAAGATTGTGAGAATTGTTGAAACTGTTATGATCTACTTTTCTCCCAATTTATAGATAAAAAGATTTTTATTTACCCATAGTTTGAATCAATCTACATATAGATGACATGTTTAATTATTGTATGTTGTTTACATAATTACACATTATATAATGGCTAAGCGTGTCCTTGGTGCATCTTTCATGTGTTTTACAAAGGAAAAGTCTAATGAAATAATAGTAACAATATTTTGATCATGTATGGTACTAATAATGTTAATTGTAATGTTGGCATGAGCCACAAAGAAAATGTTGCTTGGCAGTAGGGTCAAATTATGGTGAGGTATGTGTCATAATCATATAATAGAAGAGTTCATAGAAGATAGAGATGAATTATTCAGACAAGTGAGGATGGAAGAACTGGTAATTATGTAGATTTGAAATCAAAGAATTAATATCTTTTATATAATGATATTACCTTTAAAAACTGATAATTATTTATATAGATATGTGAAAATTTATTCAATTGATCACTTTTTTATTTATTAAGTGAAATAATATGAAATTGACATATATACAAATTCCAAAATTATCGCTAAAAAAAGTGAACATTCCAAAATAAACTTAGGTCTAGAGATGATAATAGGGTAGATAGGGATTAAATATTTTAATTTTTATCTCTGTTTCTGTTCTTGTGTCCTCGTCTTTGCCTAATCCTTGATACGGGAATAATAGAAAATTTTTGTCTTCTTTTGTAAGGAAAATTTCTCTCCCTTTTCCTTCCCATCCTTATAGAAACAATTTCCCACACTTTTCTTGCCCTATCTTCATTAAAAAAATAGTAAAATATTTATAAAGAGTCAAATTATATTTGTAATAATTTAAAATTTTTAAAGATAATTTAACATATGAGGGTTTAGGGAATATATAGGGAAGGGGATGTCAGAGATATATTTATCTTTGTTCCTGACCCATCCCTAACTAAGGGAATTTTAATTATTCTCGTCCTATCTTTATCTTTAGTGAGGACCCCTTCTCATTCGGGGACAGGTATACTAAATATCCAATTTCGTAGGCTAAATAGTCATCTTAATAGTTCTTCTTGGATAGCCTATGGGTGTGAATTTTTTCAAACTAGCCTGCTATGTTGAAATATGTCTTAGATCAATAACAGTTGGACCTTTACAACTTTGATACCATGCTATAAATCTAAGTCCTTTAACATTATTAATAAAAGGATTTTAACATATTTGGACTCCAATTTTCAAAATTATTTAATCCAATATAATTTGGATACCCAATATATTATGTACGCTATTGTTTAACCAGTTTAAAATTTAAATTAATGTTAATTGATAATATTAATTTACAATTTAGCACATGTTAAAGTGAGGGTAGTCTATCATTTTATCGTATTTGTTAACGGAAAATAAAATAGAATGAGAGTGAGGGTAATTTTCAATGAATTCTTTAGGTTGTTGAAAATAATGTCATTTAATTAAGGGTAGGGGTGGATTTGAAGTGAATTTATTCGAGTTTGAAACAAACTTAGCTCGAACAAGTCCAAACATGAGCCCAAGACAACAAACACAAACTTGAGCACGAGCCTAAAAGTAAAAGCAGAAACGATCCCAAGCTTGAACCTAAATTATAGTCGTGCTCGACTCACAAGCCACGCATGACTCGCTTGAACCCTTAACAAATAATGTCATTTACAGCCCTACCTAAAGATAGGATTGAATTAAAAACGAGATTGTTTGAGCTCAAAATGAGTTTAGCTTGGACAAGCTTGAACATGAGCTTGAGACAACAACCACGAGCTCGATCACAAACATGTGATTGAGTGAGCTCAGTGAGTCCGAATCCAAACCTAAGATCGACTTGAGCCGAGTCCAAAATAAGCTAGACCCTGTTCGAGCTCAACTTGACTCGTTTCCGGCCCTAATTAAGGGTAAATTTGAATTGAGTTAATTTGGGTTTGAATATATGTTTGGGTTGATTGAGTTGAACTTGAATTGGAACTCTTAGTGGCTTGACTCAATTTCAAAGGCTCGTCGATATTGTTGCATAAGAGCTCCTCTCCTATGCCAATTCTTTTTTTTATTCAATAACCCTCCTTTCACTTCTGTGTTCTTGGTCACCGTTTAAGTTGTTTCAAATTCTAATTCAAATTGGCCTTTATTTAGATTCAAATCAATTTAAATGCACCCTATTTTTAATACTAAAAGCTTGGGTTATTTTTTTTTTAAACTACTAAGTGAAATTAACTGGTTATAAAAACATTAGGAGTTCAGTAAACTTAGATAGATTGAGGATCATATAATTTTTCTAAATTATGCTACAAACAATATTTTATTTGTTGGATTAAGTTTTGACTTGGTTAAAAGGGCCCGACCGATTGGATGAATAGTGACATTGGAAAAACAATACTCTTTAAATAAATGGATATTTATAAAGGAAATTAGTGGAAAAACAAAGATTGATGGAAATGCATAATTTAGATATTAAAGTTGAATATCAAGACAAGAAATAAAATGGGATTGCAATTTAGTCAAGGATCCATCCAAAATTCATGGGCAAGCCATGTGCTTTGTTAAATAAATGTAGATTATTGAATGGACATGACTTGAGTGGCTTTGTTTCAAGTCAAAAATAGATTCTTCTCTGAAATCTGGTCGCCTCCATTAATTAATTATTGTTGGAAAGAAATTGCCACATTTTAACAAATTTGTGGGGTTGAATTTGATTTGAACTACTGTTTGAGTTTTAATTTGAATTTAGGTAGTCTTAGAATTACAAATTAAGCTATAATACAAACATTATGGAGTTAACACATAACATACTTATATGCATTTTCAGGGAGGCTTTAGGATTATTGTCGAAACCATAGATACGGCACCAATGTGAATCACATGAGATGGCTAAACCCCATTTAATTTCTATAAATATTTTCTCTCATTTTCCTCCACTTTCTCTCCCTCCAAACGCCACAAATTAAATTTAAACTAAGAAAATTATTAAAAGAATAACTAAATTATGAATTTTTTATGTTGATTTACAAAGCCGAATGGTGTAGATAATTTCAAAATTACAAAATTAATTACAAAACAAGATACGACTCCATAATCAACACAATTATAAAATTGGTTTCCAAAGTGGAACATCTTTTTATTTAAGAAAAATTACAGGTATTAATTTACATAGTCATATGATAAGAGGTGTGCAAAAATAAACAAAGAATATAAGGACTAAACTTATTGTCAATGGAGTGCAAACAAACAAGAATTTGGGGTGGATTCAAGTACAACCGATAATTTTTATTATGACCTGTTAATCCGAAATGATATGACACAAAAAAATTAAGTTAGGTTGGGTTTTTCAATCCAATACGACTTGAAACTAAATCAGATATTGTTAAGATTGATACGAAAGTAACTTAATTGTTTTGAAAATATGTTACTTTAATATAATTTATTAAAGATATATTAAATAAATATGTTTTGACTCAAATGATTTGAGAATATGTTACTTCAATATTAAAAAATATTAAAGAATAAATATCAACGACAATTGAAATTAGAGATGCCAATTCAACTACCCAAATAGGATCTCTAGTCTGCCTCTCAAACGGCGAGGTGATTCCATAATAAGAATACGGACAGAGATGAGAAGAAGGCTAAAATCCTCACAATTGAAGATGAGGATAATTATTTCCCTCACCTATCTCTTTTCTGCATATTCCTAAATCCTTAAATAATAAAATACTCTTAAAATTTTTGAATTATTACAAATACGCCCTAAAACAAGATAAATATTTCATTATTTACCTAGCAAGGAATGGGAGGGAAATTTTTCCCATGAGGAGAGAAAGGGAGAAAAATTTTCCTTGTAGGGATGGGACGAGTATACCCTATCATTTTCATATTGGAGACGGGGCATTAATGTAATACCTCTCTCTAGATATATACCTCTACCCGAAATATTTATCCAAAAAGATATGCTGACGTAAAATATTTCTCAAAACATTTGCAACAGTAAAATCAATGGATGATATTTAATTAAAACCTCATAATTCCCAAAAGTGTAATTATTGAATAAAACATTAACGTAAATATCATTTAATCCAATGTTTGAAGGAAAACCTAATTGTTAGTGTGTGAAATTCCATATTTTTCTGCATTTAATTTCCTTGATTTGTGATATTTAATTTATTAATTATTCAATTAATTGCTTGTTTTAGAAAATTGGGCATTAATTGCATTATTCTGAGAAAAGATGCGAAATAAAAGGAATTTAGAGTTGTCACGTATCAAGACAGAAAAACGGCAAAATATATAGGAGATGGCTGATTGCAAAAAGGAGAAAATCTCGCTATTTGTTGAGAAATTCACAGTTGGAGACTTAATTGACAATTGGAGAAAGTTCAGGTCCTTTGGAGGATATTTGGCACAAAAAATTTCTCAATGACTGAAGCAGACCTGACACTATAAAAAGGAAAATTACTCATTGTTTTAGGGATCTGTTTTTTTTTAGCATTCTTTTCTTTCAAAAATAAACACAGTCGCAACCCTTCGTTGGTTCTTCTTCAATTAGGATAGGATTTTTATTTTAATTTTCTGTGAAGCCATGAACATGAACATGAGTGGCTAACTCTTTTCTTTAGTTGAGTAATCAGGATCATGGTTCTAAGACAATTGTGAGATCTTCTTTACCCGCTTTTTTCTTTTAAATATTTAATCTATTTCTGATTTTATTTATTGTTGTCTTGTTCAATTAAATAGGAGGCGTCTTATTTACTTTGGATTAAAAACAACTTTAGTAGATTAAATTATTGAATCCGTAATTGTTTGATGATTTAATCATAAGTGGCTAATTAGCATGCTTGGTGAAGTAAAATAACTACTGTATGTTAGTGGAATAGGTTAATTTAATTTAAACAAAAACAACGTCTGTGTTTTGTTGACTAGAATCGGTGGCTTTTCTAATTCTTAATTCTGTTTGCAATTTAAATTCTAAGATCGTTTCTAGAACTGATTGAAAAACAAGAGAAGTAATTAAAGAACGTTTCTTAATTATCGACACCCAAGGAAAAACAGAACGACAAGCGTCTTGATGTTTCATAACCGGTTTATTTAAAAAGAAAGATTAATCTTTTTATCGATGATTAATTGAATTGAACCATACCTGAATTACTTGGCTAGAACTCGCCTTATTATTGTTTCAATCTAGTTTTCTGCTTGATTTGATTATTTAATTCTAAATTAATTTATTTTTGTTTATTGGTAGGATTCAAAACAACAAAATCCCCCTTGCTTTATTTTGTTAGATTTTAAATAAATAGCCCAATCCCTGTGGATATGACTCTACTTGCCCTATCTATAAGTTTTCATTGAGAGAGTAGAAAATTTTATTTTTGGTGGATTCGACACCTATCAAATTTTGGCACCGTTGCCGGGGATTGGTGTTGATAATTTGTCTGAAATTGTTTTTTTTAATTTTTGTTTATGACCCGTTTGAACCCTGCAGGAGAACTTCAGTTTGACCCCGAAATCGAGAAGATTACGAGACAACTCTACAAGGAAACTAAATTAAGTCAAGCTTTTTCTTCTTCATCTTTTGGAATTAATTTAGGAGAGGATTTAACAAATACGGAAGTAGCAGCAATGGCCGAACGAGAGCTTACTTTGAAGGAGATGGCTATACCTGTCATCAATCAACAACCTCTGTGCATTGCCTATCCAAACATTGATGCCAATTTTGAACTCAAATCAGGTTTGATCCATTTATTGCCTACTTTTCAAGGATTATCAGGTGAGGACCCTCATAAACACTTGAAAGAATTTCATGTTGTTTGTTCCACTATGAAACCACAAGGGGTAAGTGAAGAGCAAATTAAACTGCGTGCTTTCTGTTTCTCTTTAACTGATAAGGCTAAGGATTGGCTATATTATTTACCATCAGGTTCTATTAATAGTTAAGATGAGCTTAAAAGACAATTTTTAGAAAAATTCTTTCCTGCTTTTAGGGCCACCTCAATCAGAAAGGAAATATGTGGGATTAGACAATATAGTGAGGAGACACTTTATGAGTATTGGGAGAGGTTTAATCAGCTCTGTGCCAGTTGTCCCCATCATCAAATTTCTGATCAGCTATTAATTTAATATTTTATGAAGGTTTATTGTTGTCTGATAGGAATTTGATCGATGCAGCAAGTGGTGGAGCTTTGGTTAATAAAACTTTAACAGAAGCAAAAAGATTGATCTCAATAATTGTCGCCAATACTCAACAATTTGGCATTAGACAAGATGCAACTGTGAGAAGGGTTAATGAGGTAAGCAATAATAATCCTCTTGAGCAAAGACTTGATAAACTCACCTCCTTGTTAGAAAAATTTGTAGTGAATCACCAACAAGTGAAGTCTTACAGGATCTATTCGAACACGGAGCACTCTACAGACGCATGCCCTACACTTCAAAAGGACACACATGAGGATGTTAATGCCGTAGAGGGTTATCAGAACCAAAAGAGGTATGATCCGTACTCGAATACCTATAATCTGGGATGGAGAGATCACCCGAACTTCAGTTATAGCCAAAAGAACAACAACTTCTAGTAGTCTGGATACCAAAATAGGTCGCCCTCTCCTCAAGGGTTTAATCCAACACCCCTACCTCAGCCGAAAGGTATGTCTCTTGAACAAATTGTTACTACACTTGCTAATAATACACAACAATTCCTACAGGAGACAAGGGCTAGCATTCAGAATCTAGAAAATCAAGTAAGCCAATTGGCTACTGCTGTAGGAAGATTGGAAACTTAGAATTTCGATAGATTACCATCTCAAATTGTGGTAAATCCAAAGCAAGATGCAAATTTTACTAAGAATATCAATGCAATCACTCTGCAAAGTGGTAAAAAGTTGAAGGATCCTAAAAAGAATATCCCAAAATATGCAAAAGAAAAGGAGATCAAATGTGAAATTGAGCCAAAAGAAGCCCAAAAATCATCCCTTCATGTAGAGAAGTGCATGCCACCTTTTGTGGTCATTCCACCTCCTTTCCTGAGTCGACTTGTAAAGTAAAAAAAGGAACAACAAGAACAAGAGATCCTTGAGGTCTTCCGCAAGGTTGAGGTAAATATTCCCCTTTTAGATGCTATTAAAGAAGTTCCTAGATATGCTAAATTCTTTAAGGAATTATGCACGTCAAAAAGAAAACTAAAAGGAGATGAAAAAGTGCATGTCAGTGAGAATGTTTCAGTCATTCTCCAAAGAAAATTGCCTTAAAAGTGTAAGGATCCAGATATGTTCATAATCCCTTACAAGATTGGTAATGTTAAAGTTGAGAAAACTATGATAGATCTAGGAGCATCTATTAATGTCATGCCTAGCTCAATTTATCATTCTTTAAATGTAGGACCTTTAAAACCCACCGTTGTAATAATCCAATTAGCTGATAGGTCCAATGCATATCCCGAAGGGGTGTTAGAAGATATTCTTATTCAAGTTAATGAATTGATTTTTCCTACTGACTTTTATGTGCTTGACATGGAAGATGATAACTCATCTAAATCAGTCCCAATTTTGCTAGGAAGGCCTTTTCTTAAGACATCTAGAACAAAAATTGATGTTTCGGAAGACACCTTAACTATAGAATTTGATGGTAAAGTAATTCGATTCAATATTTATGAAGCCATGAGATTCCCTAGTGATGTCAATTCAGTTTTTGTTGTTGATGTAATCGATTCCCTAGCTCAACAAATTTTTGAGTTGTAAGATTCTGATAATTTGAAGGTAGTCCTTAATAAAGGACTTAACAGAAAAACATTGTAGAGAATTGAATAGAAGCTTGTGGTAGATGACAGATTGAGTGATACGATTTATGAGCTGGAACCATTCAAAACAACCTGGTATGATGTTTCTTATATTTCATTACTCGTATCTAACTAAAAAATACTTCTATTAATTATGCAGACACCAGAATTGGAACTTAAGCCTTTGCCAAGCCATCTTAAATATATATATTTGGGAGAAATGAAACCCTTCTTATGATAATTTTCAATAAACTCACTCTTCTTAAGGAAGAAAAACTTATCAGAGTCCTTAGAGATTACAAGGAAGCAATCGAATGGACCATCGTAGACATCAAAGGTTTGAGCCCATCACTTTGTATGCATAGAATCTTACTGGAGGAGAACACTAAGCCTTCAAGGGAAGCTCAAAGAAGGTTGAATCCTCCAATAATGGAAGTTGTGAAGAAAGAAATAATAAAACTCTTGAACATTGGTATGATTTATCCTATTTCAGATAGTGATTGAGTAAGTCTAGTATAGGTAGTACCTAAGAAAAACGGTTTCACTATTCAAAAGAATGATAATGGTGAGTATGTTCCTGTTAGAGTTCAAAATGGATAGAGGGTTTGTATTGACTATAGAAAATTGAATGCTTTTACTAGAAAGGATCACTTCCCTATACTTTTTATTGATCAAATGTTAGAAAGATTAGTTGGTCAATCTCACTATTATTGTCTTGATGGATATTCAGGTTTTAACCAAATTTCAGTTGCTCCCTAGGATTAAGAGAAGACAACATTCACATGTCCCTTTGGTACTTTTGCATATAGACGCATGCTTTTTGGACTTTGCAATGCCCCAACCACTTTTTGGAGATGTATGGTTAGTATATTTTCGGATTATGTGGAGAATATCATAGAGGTATTTATGGATGACTTTACTGTTTACGATAATTCATTCGAATCTTGTCTAAATAATCTGATTAAAATTATGAAAAGGTGTATTAAAACAAACCTTGTGCTAAACTATGAAAAATGTCACTTTATGGTTGATCAAGGTTTGATATTAAGGCATATAGTGTCTTCTAAAGGGATAAAGGTAGACAAGTCAAAAATTGATTTGATTAAATCCTTACCTCACCCAACTTGTGTTCGGGAAGTGCGTTCTTTTCTTAGACATGCAGGCTTTTATAGGAGATTTATCAAGGATTTTTCAAAAATTGCCCAATTGCTTTTAAGACTACTACAAAAGGATGTCCAATTCGAGTTTGATGGAGTGTGCAAGAAAGCTTTTGATCAGTTGAAGGAACACCTAATTTCTGCTCTGATTGTTCAGCCACCAATTGGGAATTACTTCGAGATTTTGTGTGATGCCAACAGTTATGTTATAGGGGCTGTTTTAAGCTAGAAAAGTGGAAAGCTTTCTTATGTGATTTATTATGCTTCAAAACTCTTGATAATACTCAAAGAAATTATTCCACAATTGAAAAAGAATTGTTGGCAGTAGTTTTTGTTTTAGAAGAGTTTCGATCTTATTTATTGGGCACTAAGGTAATTGTTTATTCTAATCATGCAGCTCTAAAATATTTGCTTTCTAAGAAGGAATCAAAGTCGAGGCTAATTAGATGGATACTATTGATGCAAGAATTTGATTTGGAGATTCGGGATAAAAAAGGAGCCGAAAATTCTGTGGCTGATCATCTAAGTCGATTGGTGACAGACAAAGACCCTATGCCTCTCCAAGATGTTTTTCCAGATGAGAATCTCTTTCACTTAGATAGTACTACACCTTGGTATGCTGATATTGTTAATTATTTGGTTACTAAGTCATTGCCGAATGATCTCACTAAAGCCCAAAAGGAAAAAATTAAAAGCGATTCTAAGTACTATATATAGGATGATCCGTATTTATGGAAGCAATGTTCTAACCAATTAATTCACAGGTGTGCACATGATAGTGAAATCCAATCTATCTTGGAATTTTGCCATTCTTATACATGTGGGGGTCACTTTGGCCTGAAAAGAATAGCACGAAAAGTGCTAGAATGTGGGCTATATTGGCCTACTTTGTTTCGAGATGCATACATGTTTTGTAAGTCTTGTGCTAATTGTTAAAGGAGTGGGAATTTAGGACATAGGGATCAAATGCCACTAACCCCAATTTTGGTTTGTGAAATTTTTGATATTTGGGGAATTGATTTTATGGGTCTTTTTCCATTATCTTTTGGTAACTCCTATATTTTTTTAGCTGTTAATTATGTTTCTAAATGGATTGAAGCTAAGGCAACAAGAACTGATGATGCTAAAACTGTTGTAGGATTTTTCATGACTTACATTTTTTCCAGGTATGGAACACCAAGAGCCATTATAAGTGACCGGGGAACCCATTTTTGCAATCGGGTCATGGAGGCATTACTTAAGAAGTACAATGTCACTCACCGAGTCTCCACTGTATACCATCCGCAAACGAGTGGACAAGCCGAAGTTTCAAATAAGGAGATTAAGTCTATACTTGAGAAAACGGTGAATCCAAATAGAAAGGATTGGAGCCTCCGCTTGGATGATGCCTTATGGGCTTATAGAACTGCATACAAGACTCTAATAGGTATGTCTCCTTTTCGCTTAATATTTGGTAAATCTTGTCATCTCCCAGTTGAATTGGAACACAGGGCCTATTGGGCAATCAAGCAATGCAATACAGACTTGAATGAGGCAAGTAATCATAGGAAGTTACAACTTCAAGAATTGGAGGAAATCAGAAATGATTTCTATGAAATTTCCAGGATTTATAAAGAAAAGACTAAAATTTTCCATGATAAAATGATTTCTAGGAAAACCTTTCATGTTGGACAAAAAGTACTCTTATATCATTCTAAACTTAAATTGTTTCTGGGAAAATTACGATCTCGTTTGATTGGTCCTTTTGTTGTCACTAATGTCTTTTCTCATTGTGCAATTGAAATTCAAAGTACCTCTACCAATAAAATTTTTAAGGTTAATGGACATCGTCTAAAACCTTATTATAAAGGATTTCAGGCTTACAATATAGAGGAAATATCTTTGGCTCCCCCGAATTGACGAATTGGCTGTGTCTAACCAAAGACGTTAAAGAAAGGCGCTTATTGGGAGGCAACCCAGTTGATCTTATTTTTCATTATTTTTAATCATTTTGTGTCTTTAATTAAGGTTTAAATTAAAAACAAAAAAAAACCCAAAAAAATAATAATAAAAAAAATTTTAAAAAAAAAGAGAGCAAATTTCATTTTTGTGTCTTCTCTTTTATTTTTCTAATCTCTTTTCCTCCCTGTTGAATTTCGTTTCATCTCTACAGGCCCAAATCAAACGTCAATAGCTTCAATCACTCCTCCACCGCACTAACACTTCTATTTAGGGAAGTCCTCTTAACTTTCCTTTCATTCTTTCCTTTCATTCTTTCTTTTATATATGAGCTTCAATTTTTCTACATTAAGGACAATGTAAAGATCAGGTGTGAGGGAGGGAATGTATAATTTTCAATCTCTTTGGAACCTTTGACTCTCTTGAAAGTTGTCCTAGAATTTGCTCTAAGTTAGTATGCATTATTGGTTCGAGTTTGAATGCATGAACAAAGGCAAGTATGATTAGTGATTTTGCTTCAAATGTTTCGAGTGTTTCATTGATTTTAATGATTGAATTGAATGAAAATATGCAAGGTTTGCTACAAGTTGAACACCAATGTGAGCTTTTGAGCCTATAAGCATTTCATTACTTTGCTCTAATTATCTTCTTTATTGAGTGTTTATCAAACATGACTTGTTATTCTAGAATTTGCTCTGTTATGCATTTCGAGACCACATTTTTTTTGAATTCATGCATTAAGATGATAAGGGTATTTAGGATTAACCACTTCGAAACTCTTAAAAAGCCATCCTTAGTTATATTTTCTAGTAGATAATCAATTTTGAGCCGAATCCTTTTTCTTTGTTTTAACCCATAAATATTTACCCTTAAGCCTTTTGTTTTATCTTGTTAACCCTTGTATCAAGATATTGTGAGAGTGAATTGCATGATAAAGAACCAAATGGGTAGATGGGTACATATAAGGAGTGAAAAAAAAAAATTTGAAAAGTGAAAAAAAAAAAAAAAGGGAAAGAGAAGTAAAATATTAATCCCTATGTATTGAATAGGAAGTTTGGACAAGTGAAGTATCCATAATTGTATAGAAAGAAGTCCAATTATTCCTACATGTTGCAAATTAAAAAAAAAATCTTTGAAAAAGGGATGAGTTTCACCGAAATGAAGAAAAAAAAAAGAAGAGAAAAGTGGGGTTGAAGGAGTTATTTTCGTTATTCTCTAAATATCATGCAAAGGAACTCACTCATATCTTGATTTTTACACCTACATTTTCATTCTTTTTCCTACCTTTACCTAAGCCCCATTACAACCTTACTTAAGACCCTTTGATTTTTGTATTGTATTCATATTTATTAGTGGTAAAGATATGATATATGAGCAAACTTATGGTAATGACTTGCTATGTTTTAATCTGAGAGCTAAATGAAACCTTAAACACTTTGAAAGTATAGAGTGAAACCAATGCGAGGGTGTTGAATCTTTTTTCATTTGATTTTGATGAGATTGTTGAGATTGATGAGATGCTTATGTTTTTCCAAAAATTCATGCTATAAAGACTTGCGCTCTTGATTGTTGTTTTAGACTTGGGTTTCTAATGCATCTTAACTTTGAGTTATTTGAGGATGTACTGGAAGAAGGGAAAAAGGGTGAAGAAGAGTCTAATTGATGTTTGCTTGAGGGCAAGCAAAGGAATGGTGTTGGGGAATTTGTTAGTGTGTGAAATTTCATATTTTTCGGCATTTAATTTCATTGATTTGTGATATTTAATCCATTAATTATTCGATTAATTGCTTGTTTTAGGAAATTGGGCATTAATTGCATTATTCTGAGAAAAAATGCAAAATAAAAGGAATTTAGAGTTGTCACATATCAAGACGGAAAGACGGCAAAATACATAAGAGATAGCTGATTGCAGAAAGGAGAGAATCTCGCTATTTGTTGAGAAATTCACAGTTAGAGACTTAACTGACAATTGGAGAAAGTTCAGGTCCTTTGGAGAATATTTGGCACAAAAAATTTCTCAATGACTGAAGCAAACCTGACACTATAAAAAGGAAAATTGCTTACTGTTTTAGGGATCTGTTTTTTTTAGCATCATTTTTTTTCAAAAATAAACACAACCATAACCCTTCGCTGGTTCTTCTTCAATTAGGATAGAATTTTTATTTTAATTTTCTGTGAAGCCATAAACATGAACATGAACATGAGTGGCTAACTCTTTTCTTTAGTCGAGTAATCAGGATCATGGTTCTACGACGATTGTGAGATCTTCTTTACCTCGTTCTTTTCTTTTAAATATTTAATCTATTTCTGATTTTATTTATTGTTGTCTTATTCAATTAAATAGGAGACATCTTATTTACTTTGGATTAAAAACAACTTTGGTAGATTAAATTATTGAATCTGTAATTGTTTGATGATTTAATCATAAGTGGCTAACTAGCATGCTTGGTGACGTAGAATAACTAATGTATGTTAGTGGAATAGGTTAATCTAATTTAAACAAAAATAGCGTTTGTGTTTTGTTGACTAGAATCGGTGGCTTTTCTAATTCTTAATTTTGTTCACAATTTAAATTCTAAGATCGTATCTAGAACTGATTGAAAAACAAGAGAAGTAATTAAAGAACGTTTCTTAATTACAGATAGCCAAGGAAAAGCAGAACAACAAGCGTCTTGATATTTTATAACCGGTTTATTTAAAAGGAAAGATTAATTTTTTTATCAATGATCAATTGAATTGAACCATACCTGAATTATTTGGCTAGAACTCGTCTTATTATTGTTTCAATCTAGTTTTCTGATTGCTTTGATTATTTAATTATGAATTAATTTATTTTTGTTTATTGGTAGGATTCAAAACAACAAAATCCCTCTTGCTTTATTTTGTTAGATTTCAGATAAATAGCCTAATCTCTGTGGATATGACTATATATGCCCTATTTACAAGTTTTCATTGAGAGAGTAGAAAATTTTATTTTTGGTGGATTCGACACCTATCACTAATGTAAAATGAAATTACAAAATATATACAATGTAAATGCAACAAATAACAAGGTCCACATAAGCAAATGACAAAAACACCCTCCGCTCATGCAATGTCCTATGCTAACCCCTAGCTCTGTCGTCACTTGGTTGTTCAATGATCCTACTTACAAAATCACAAGAGAACATGGTAAGCAAAACACACTCAATAAATAAGTGATCTCTCAGTCAAATGCATATAACAATTAGATAATAATATAAGTTAAATCATGTCGTGTCTTATCTAGCTGTGGTATTCCATATGTTACACCAGCATCTCAAACACCCATCTAAATATCTTAGCACCATGTGTCCCAACCTCGAATGACTAATATCGAACGATGTATATTGGCATCCTAGACACTTAATGAAAGCATGTGATCTTTCTAATGTCTTCTATATGGTGAACTCTATACACATATTGACCAGGTTTAGCCTCAAGTCACACAAACTAGCCTTGATGCTTTCACAACCACTCAACATATAACTCGTGGCGTAACCATGCTACACATAGCTTGATGATAAATTACACAACACACAGCTTGGTGATAAGTCACACTACACTTAGCTTAGTGATGAGTCATATTCCACATAGCTTAGTGATGAGTCCACGCTACACTAAGCTTGATGGAGTAATCACACTACATATAGTTTGGTGATAAGAACAAGGTAATACATCATTTCGATTTTCAACTTGAAATCGCTTTGTTCTAAGTTCATGTCATCGTCCATATAGTCGGCACATCCATAGTAATTGTCATCACACACTGCCATTGTTAGAGCTTTATCATTGATTTTCCTCATATTTATCCCTCATAGGGGTATAATAGTCATTACTATTATCATGTATAATCATTGCTAATCTCTTCCATTTTCCCTTATTATACACAAGCTTGTATCCTTCCTATATAGGGGTGTATAAATTTTACCTACATAACCACAAATTTAGCTAATATAGGCATGCCATCCAAGATGACACATATGATCGTGTGTCTCATACATTACAAGCATGTATCTATTCCTAAATTAACACACTCGTGACTTAACCTAACACAGGAACTATTTTCCCCTAAATATACATGGCCATGTGTCACGCGTATAACATATACTCTAGGATTTCAATTCACCAAAAACTACAATTTTTGGTCACCAAACCCGGTTCCAACAACTCCGAATTCATACTTATCAGTCACATAATCACCTTAAAGTAAGTCTATACCACTAGAAATCACAAAAGCACTTTGACCGAGTGAAATCAACCAAAATCCTTCAATATACCACCAAGACTTTTCATAATAAAAAAATATGAGTTCTTACTACATGAATCTATAAATTAAAATTCAATTAAAAGGCCATCCTCAAAGAATTCAACTCGATAGCATCACACCCAAATGTATATATTGAACACAAAATAGCTCTAAGCACTCATTCTTGATAACAAGGCCGATTAAATACACACATTTGCATAAATAAAAAATATCATCATGGTAGTCATTTATGCCAATCAATTTTTACCACTAACAACTCGTATTCATATCAGACAATAATCATTAGCATATTCAACCGTGGATAAAATTCAGTTCAAGCCAAAGGAATGACATCCCACTTACCTATCTTCCGGCGTTCGTACAATCTTCACATGGCAAGAGTCTTTTCCAACAAATCTCCAATGGCTTCTTTGGCTCCAATCCTCCCTTTGGCTCCTTCAACTCTCTCAGTTCCTTTTTTTTTTTTTTTGGAAAATGAGGTAAAAGTAATGAATCAAAACACATCTAAATTCATTTTATTTTTATCTGTAACGTATGCACACTGGTGTGTAGATAATATAAAAGGGCATATACATCGTTATCTAATAATGACAGTTTCAGAAATAACCACGAAACAAACTCTTATATAAAACTTAAACGCGTTGACCATACACAAGTGTGTACACTTAGGGCTGGACTCGAACTGAGCTCGAGTTTGAGCTCGGCTCAAACGAGCCTGAAATGAGTCAGCCCTATACGAGCTCGAGCTATTCGTTTTGACTAATATATATTAAAACGACGTCGTTTTAATAACGAAAAACGAACCGAACTGAATTTGAATAGAGTTTGAACTTGGCTTTCACCGGCCCGAGCTCGAACTTGAGTTCAGCTCGACTCGAATCCAACCTTATGTACACTAATATACATAGATATGTATGTCATCCATAACAAAATTTCAGCCGTTACTAGGAAAAAGATTATTTTGCTCTTACCAACACATATATGGGCGTGCGACTTTCCCACACAACCTTGCAAAACCAAATTTATATACAAATAATTAAATAAGCATAGGGAAACACAAATGGAAACCAAAAGATGGAAATAACCTTGGGCGCACTTATAGATATTACAAGGGATGAGGAAAGGTTTAGGGTATTCAATCCCTCTCTACCTCGTTGTCATCCCTAGTTGAGATTCTTGTATGTTATATATAGTTATATCTAAATGTAATTGTAATTAGTCTAATTATTCTTAATTTTTATTTAAATTTGTATTTTATTATTCGATGGTGATAATGAGATTTGGTTACTAAGATTATCAGTATGTTTTAGACATTTTGATATGTAATTTTTTAGACTATTTGCAAACAAGATACAATATTATATTATATATTTTATTAATAGTATGTTGGGATAATTTGATAAAGTGATTAAAATGTTAAAAACATTTAAGAGAATGGAAACAATATATCATTTTAGGTCAACTCAAGTTGTATTAAGTTAACCTGAACACATTTGGATTGTATCAGGCCAACTCTAACATAATTTAGGTTGGGTTAAAATTGAAAAGTTTGATGTAATTCTAATTCAAATCCAGTTAAAGTTAAAGGTCTTTGCCTCAAAACATAAACTGATATAATATGAATATGATTTAATGACATAAAATTTGAATTTGATTCAAATTTATAATAATCAACTCAAGTTTAACTATAACTTGCTTGAGTTAATGATGAGTTCACTAAAGAAGTTATGGAAGAGTTGCTAGAGAAAAAAAATGACTGTTAGAGATGAAGAAATATAATGGCAAAAGAAGAAAAAGTCGCCAAAGAATATGAAAACTCGTGTGACAAAAGATGAAAAGTCATGATTCAAGCACGAGTTGGGGCTACCTTTTTCTGGAGTTTGACATAGGTTGGATCCACTCCTAACTTAAATTCTCCCTCATATAAATGGTATTTTCTGTCAGTTACCACAATTTTTAATATTTCAGCTCAGTTTCGTCAACTATTTGTTGAACTTGAAAAGTTACGAGGGTAAATTTATATTAAATTAAGCTGTTTGGTAATCAATTGTAGATATTTGGTTATTTTCATACTAGCAATACTATATGTACTCATTTTGGGTACACAAATATATACACACTCATATGTGTCATCATATGGTTGATTATTGTTTTATTCTTAATTCAAAATCATCCAATCACATGATGACACATATAAATGTGTACACATTTGTGTATCCATAATGGGTACACATAATTTTATTGTTTTCATACACCCCCAAAATATCTAATTAATACCCTAATATAAAATTTTGACTTTTTAGTGCACAACCTAAATATTTAAAAAATTAATAAAACCATATACACAATTTTATATATAAATAATAATATATTATTATATAATTAGTTATTATTTTATTTATAATTTAAAATTATCCGATCATACAGTGACATGTTCTTTTTCGGTAACAAAGAAACCCATCTGAGTTAGACTACCTCTTTATAATAGAACCAACTACACCGAATGAGTAAAACTCCAGATATTAAATGCCTTCAAAACATTTATATTTATATTTTTCAATCCCTATCAAACAAATTCATGTATTTTTTTTATATTACATGTCAATTGTTTAATCTTTTTATTATGATTAGATTCAATCCCAGCTTCTTACCTTGAATTCAAGTTTGGATCAAACATGCTAAGTTTGAGTTAAGGATTATCTAGTTTTCATAAATCGAATCGAATTTAAATTCAAATCAACTCAAATTAAATCTAGAATTAATTATTTAGTCAAAATTTGTTAATCTCAAATTAATTTTTTTGGATTCAAGCTAATCTCAAGATAGGTCTCATTCAAACTTAATTTGAGCCTAAATCCAATCATGCATTTGTAGTAATTGTTGGTTTCATAAATAGGTTTCACGTTTTTGTAAATGGTGGCACTAATCCCAACATCTTTGATTTTTGTTTATTAATGATGAATCTTTATTTTGACCGAATAGTCATTTTCACCTCTTGTTAAGAGTAATTTTTTTAATCTAATTGAATCTGAATTCATAATAGCAAACAAATGAAACCATACTAATATTTTTTAATGTCATCTCTTTTAAATTAATTATCAAATGGTCCAGATTAACATTGCAATTCTGAAACTAGCAAATATTGGGATAATTAATTATTTTAATCATTTTTTAATCTGTTTATACAAATTATATCATTGTTTTTTTAATTATACAAATTATAGGCAAGTTTTTATATTTTTAAGTGGTTAATCGACAAATCAACTACTTTCCATATTTTTAAGTGGCCGGTCCGATAGTTAACTGAGTAGTTAACCACTTAAAAAAATAAAATTTTGACTATAATTGAATGGTAAAAGAAATAGTAATTTGACTTATATTAACGAAATAAAAAATAGCCAAAATAATATAGAGAGACGAAGCCGAGATATTAATTAAAATATCTATTTTTTTTTATTATATATATAGATTAAAATATAAAATATCTAAAATATTTTTAGATTTTGTACTCACCAAGTCAAAATATAAAACTTACCCATTCACCCAGTTAAGCCTAAGACATGAAATGAAAATATCAAATTTTTTAGTGACTTTGATGGGTCAACCACCTAACCAACTAATTTATTTTAAAAAAATTGGTTGGTTAACAAATCAAACACTCAACTAATTAATTTATTTTTAAAAATTGATTAGTTAGGTGTTCGATCAGCTGGCTATGCGTAACCGGTTAACCTATTCGGTCAACTTATTTAGCTAACTCCAAATTTTAAAATCTTCTCCTTTTAAAAATAAAATTGAATTAAAAATAATTATATTTGTATAGTAAAAAAAAAAAAAAAAAGATAGTTATATATGTATAAAATATAGAAAAAAACTAACCACTCTAAGGCCAAGCGAGCACCAACGAAAAAGGTATAAATTGTAATTTAAATATTAAAAACAAAAATAAATATTTATTTGTTTAATGTCTGATAGATTTTCCTTCACATGCAGTAAAGTTTGAAAATGTAATGGGAATGCATTCAATAGAAGAAATAGATAAGGCCAAAGGACTATTTCCCACCCAAGATATGTTGTATTCTCAAGTTTTCCCCCTTTAGCTATGAAAATATCAAATATCTACCCATGGACTGTTAAAAAAACGGATTTAAGGGTAAAATCGTTATTTTATCTATAATATTAACAATAAATTAAAATTTAATCCCCTTTTCCCCCCCTAACCCCCAAAAACTAACCATTTCCCCCTAGGCCAAGTTTTGAAAAATAGCATTCCCCCCCCTAGGGTTTAGTTTTCAATCCCCGACACCAAATCCGGAGCCATCGCCGACGACAAAGCCTTCCCGACGCACCACCATGCTCCGACGGCCTCTCTTCTCTCCTCTGGAACACCGATCGGCCCAGATCTGACGAAGACGACTACCTAAAATTTGAAGAGCTTCGTCGTCTTCGTCTGCGAAGACGAACGTCGAATGTCTTCCCACATCTGGGCCGTCGAACGTCGTCGTCTTCATCTTCCCAAGGTCGTCGTCATCGTCTGGGAAGACGAAGAGCTTCGTCTCCCGACGAAGAGCTTCGTCTCCTGACGAAGCTCTTCAAATTTCAGGTCGTCGTCTTCACCAGATCTGGGCTGATCGGTGTTCTAGAGGAGAGAAGAGAGGCCGTCGGAGCATGGTGGTCCATCGGGAAGGCTTCGTCGTCAGTGATGGCTTCGGATTTGACATCAGGGATTGAAAACTAAACCTTAGGGGGGGGAATGCTATTTTTCAAAACTTGGCCTAGGGGGAAATGGTTAGTTTTTAGGGGTTAGGGGGGGAAAAAGAGATAAAAGTTTAAGGCGTTAGAGTTTTGTTAAATTTAACTGCTTATAGGTGGGTATTTGGTATTTTCATAGTTAAAGGGGGGGAACTTGACAATAAAGCATACCTTGGGTGGGAAATAGTCCTTTGGCCAATAGATAAGCATGAAATGGGTACAGTGGTGGCACAGTGAGTTCTCCCATGTAAGGATCCCCACCCCCTGCGCCCCCCAATGTCCATTTGTTACACACACACTTCTTCCACGAGAAACATTCTTGCTTCTCGCTCCTTCGTTTTCGCAGCCTGGGCTTAATTAAATTATATTTCTCATTTCACAATTCACTCATTTTGTAATTTATTCAATTATATTTATAATATGTTATCAATACGATTAGTTTAAATATATTTAATATTAGTTAGCTTTTAATAATATTATTGTTTTATTTATATATTATAAATACGGGTATTCTAATTATAATATTATCTTGTTTGTAAAATATAAATTATAAATATTTTAATTTTTGCTGTTCTTTTGTTGAATTTTTTATTTATAATTGCATCTTATTTGCAATATGAAGTTTACAAAATTATAAATCTGGATCTGAAGTCATAAATATCATTTGTAACCTAAAGTTTATAAAAATATGAATCTGAATAAGAAGTCTGGAATATTATTCGAATATTTATTTTCATTATAATAATTATATCTGATTTACAATATGAAGTTTGTAAAATCGTGATAATATATATATGAGCCCGAACTTTCAAGTTTCATCAAAGTCTTTATTTTATAATAACTATATCACATTTGCAACCTGAAGTTTATATAAATTGTGAACAATATGGACTTGAAGTCCAAAATATACCTTGAATACATATTATAATATTCTGAATACTAATTATAAAATTAGATGTTTTGAAAATATGGTATAATATAGAAACCTGAAATTTAAAAAATTAATCTCAATATTGCGTTTACAAAACCAGCTGTTTTGTAAATATAGAATAATATTTGAACCTGACGTTTCAAAGATTAATCCATATATATTGTTTACAAAACTAGAAGTTTTGTGAATATAACAATATTTGAACCTGAAGTTCCTAAAATTAAATGGATAATACTAAATAGGCTTTTTACATGATTCTCCATCTTGAATATATAAGTCTTGAAAAATTGATTAAATAAATTGTCCCAAAAGGGCCAATACAAGACTATTATTTTTTCAGCATCATATCCCTGAAGGATTGCAAGTCGAATATATGAATATAATGATGTATCCATTAAATTCTAGAGAAATTTAAAAGATAAATTTGAACATCAGATTTAATAATACTCCTAATAGCTCTGTAATAATTTAGTACAACTCTGCAATATTTAGAATTTTTCCCTAATTAAGATAGTGCAAAAGAGAAAATATTCTCCACCTTTTTTTTTTTCAATAATATGCTCTTATAGTAACAATATTAGAAAAAGAAATTCTGAATTAATATTTTTTCGTTAATAAAAAACCATCAAACTCACTCTACAAGTGTTGCATTATTCCCTAAAGTGAACGTAACTATCAGAAGTAGTTACATGGGTGTGAGTAAGATCATAGATGAAATAATTTTCGATTTGAAGATGGTTATAATAGAAAATCTCGATCATATAACCAGAAATAGATTAAGACTGAAAAGAAATAAAGAATAACACAGAGTAAACCACAAAACAATAGGCGTGTTCATAAATGTTATTAGTTATGTATCTATAGTACACAAAAATATTGGGTGGATTCATATTAAGCATCCATAAGAATTAAATTTTTGATGATTTAGATAATGTAAATCCAATGAATCTTGATATTTCAAAACTTCTATCAAGAATAAAAATATTCGTCACTTGAATAGTAACATGAATGCCCAAGGTTTTTATAATTAAAATCCATTATATAATAATTATTTTAGACTCATGAATATTATTTTGTGTTTTATTATCATGTTTTTTTAATATTTTGTGTACGTTATGACTAACGTAATTTTTAAATAAAAAGATATAGACTCCAAAATTGAAGTGTTGGCTTCAAATGCTGATGATGGAAACATGTGTTTGGTAGATAGTGCAATAATACATACAATTCTCAAGGAAAAGAAAATTTTCTTAACTTTAACACTAATTGAAAATACTATAGCAGGATCAATAAATCAGATTGAAGGCTCCAAAAGAGTCATAATTTTGTTGAAAAATGGGACTGAATTAAAAATCAATGATGTATTATATTCAAATAGATCTAGAAGAAATTTACTTAGTTTTAAAGATATAAGAAATAATGGTTATCATACTAAAACCATGAGTAAAAATAATGTTGAATTTATCTATATAACTGGTAATGCCTCTGAAAGAACGCTTATACTAGAAAAATTGCTCGCTCATCTGGATTATATTATACAATCATAAAGGCAATTGAAACCTACATAATATCGAATTAGAAGTTCTCTTATCCAAAAGTATTTATGTTTTGACATTACCGTTTAGGCCACCTAGAATCTACAATGATGTGTAGGATTATTAAAAATTCACATAAATATGAATTAAATAATCACAAAATTTTATTGTTCAGTGAAAAATTTTGTACTGTTTGTTCTTAAGGCAAATTAGTAATAAGACCATCTCACTCTAAAATTGAAGTTGAATCTTCATCATTCCTACAAATGATTCAAGGGGACATATGTAGACTCATTTATCCAGCAAGTAGGTCATTTCATTATTTTATAGTTTTAATTGATACATATATACGATGGTCCCATGTTTGTTTATTATTAACTCGAAATATTGCATTTGCTAAACTGTTAACACAAATTATCAAATTAAAGACATATTTTACAAATTATTCAATCAGGACAATACGATTATATTATACTAGTGAATTTATATCCAATATATTTAATGATTATTGCATGTTTATGGAGATTAATGTTGAACATCTAATCCTACATGTTTATACTCATAATGGACTAGCTGAATCTCCTATCAAATGACTTCAGGTAATTGCACATATTTTATTACTAAGAACTCAATTACCAACTTCTATGTGTAGACATACTATACTACATATTGTAGCATTAATTCGCTTGCGACCTTCCTCTTATCATCAATATTTTTTCCTACAATTGGTTCTTGGTTACCAACCTGATATATCTTATTTAAGGATATTTAGTTATATTGTATATGTCTCTATTGCGTCTTCTCAATGCACAAAAATAAGACTCCAATGTAGTTTGAGAATTTATATTAGATATAATTCATTATCTGTTAGCAGGTATCTAGAACTATTAATAGGTGATCTTTTTACTGTATGATTTATATATTGTCACTTTGATGAGACAACATTTCTATCTCTAAAGGAAAAGAAAATGCCTCTTAAAGTTATATATGAATTTACTTGATATGTACCTACCATGTCTTATCTAGATTCTCACATATCCCAAAGTGAAACTAAAGTGCAGAAGATAATGCATTTACAAATTATTGTCAACCAAATGTCTGATATATTTATAAATACGACAAAAGTGACAAGATTACATATTCCAGCTACCAACGCACCAGCAAGAATTAATGTGACTATTGAATAGTCTATTCGAGCTATGATTGATCAATCTATTGCAAGCTAGAAGCATGATAAACCTATTAGATCAAAGGACACTATTCCTCGAAAAAGAAACAAATAATCAAACAGATATCAATTATGATGATCCTATAATGAATAAAAAATCCACACTCACTAATATTCCTTCAGAAGAGGTATGGTTTATGAAGAGACTCAAGCCTCTAAAGTGGCATACTGAAATATCTTTAGAAACATGAAGAGCAGGAAAATGAGAATACTGAAATATCTTTAAATTATGTTTGTACATGAGAGATGTAGAAACATGAAACAATTAACATTGATGATATACTCTTATTTGTAGTAGCTATTAAAATTATGAATAATGATGATTTTGAACTACGTATTGTAGTTGAGTATAGACAAAGACATGATTGACTGAAATAGGAAGAAACCATTCGAGTAGAATTAGCTTCTCTAGTAACATGTCAAGTTTTTAGGCTTGTAGTTTCAACATGTAAAGACGTTCAACCTGTTGGGTATAAATGAGTAGTTGTGGAAAAAATAAATGAGAAAAATGAGATTGCTAGATATAATGTCAGACTTGTAGTCTAAGATTTTTCCCAAAGGTTAGGTATAAACTTTGATGAAATATATGCATCTATGATAGGTGTAATCACATTCAGATATTAAATCAGTTTAACAGTCTCTGAAAGATTAGATACGTGTCTAATAGACGTAGTTACTATTTATTTATTTGAAAATTTGAATACTGAAATTTATATGAAACTCACTGAAAGATATAAATTGCCTAAAACAAAAAGGGTCAACTCAAGAGACATGTACTCAATTAAATTACAAAGATCATTGTATGAATTAAAACAATCTAAATGAATATAGTATAATCACCTCAGTGAATATTTGAAAAAAAAAAGGTTATGTGAATAACTCTATATACCCATGTGTCTTTATAGAAAGGTCAGAATCAGGATTTATCATTATAGTAATTTATATTGATGATATGAATTTAATGGAGACTCCTAAAAAGTTCTAAAAAACTGTTGAATATCTGAAAAAAAAAATTGAGATGAAGGATTTGGAAAAAAACAAATTATTGACTCGACTTATAAATCGAGCACAATTCAAATGAAATACTTATCAACATATATTGAAAATTTATTAAAACACTTTAATATGGATAAAACTTATCCTTTGAGCATTCCAATGGTTGTTCGATGTAAAAAAAGACCCATTTCTCCTAAAGAAGAAGATGAAAAGATACTCGGTCCTAAAGTACTGTATCTTAATGTCATTAGAACTTTATTATATTTAGCCGAATGCATTAGACCAAATATATCCTTCGTAGTCAATTTAGCTCTGTACTAACCTGTCACCATTAGAATGAAATCAAACATGTGGGACTAGAGATTTGAGATTATTATATTTTATCAAATCTCTTAAAACTCCTAGTTTGATTGGATATGTAGATATTAGTTATCTTTCTAACCCTTATAAGGTCTGCTTGCAAATGAGATATGTTTTTACTTATAATGATATAACGATATCATAACACTCGACCAAACAGGCTTTGGTTGCAATCTTACTACAAAGAGGGGAAACATTTATCAGACAAATTTTTAAAGTTTATCACATATTGGATAAAATGTACATTATACTCTTTTTCTCTTCACTAAGTTTTGTTCTACTGAGTTTTCCTATTAAGGTTTTTAATGAAAAAATTTTAACATGTCTAATCTCATTTTATGTGACATTAAATAATTATGTTTTTTTGCTTTAATTTTTATCTCACTGGATTTTTCTTTAATAAAGTTAATATAATTATTTTTGAATGATAAAAATTCAAAAGAGAGTGTTGCATTCCTAGTGGATTTTTCACCACATACAGCGAAGTTTGAAAATGTAATGGGAATGCATTCAATAAAAGAAATAGATAAGCATGAAATGTGTACAATGGTGGGGTAGTGAGTTCTTCTATACAAGGATCCCCCCTATCTCCATTTGTTACACACGCTTCTTCAAAAACATTCTTGCTTCTTGCTTCTTCCTTCTTCTTTTTCGCAGCCTGGGCTTAATTAAATTATATTTCTCATTTTGCAATTCACTCATTTTGTAATTTATTCGATTATATTTATAACAATATTTGGTAAACTTGTGAGAAAACAAAAATTACAGATTATTAAAGTATATATAAAGCTGAACGGTTGTTTTCCATTCAAGGTTCAAACTTGAAGTTAAAATTATTTAAAAGAAAAAAAATTAATATTTTATCTCTAAAATTTTATTAAATATGTTTTACCTCTAATTAAAATTAATTTTCATTAAAAATTATATAATAGCTAAAATTTAACATGCGTCAACGACATTGAAATCATACCAATCAATATAATTCTTGACTCAAAATCATACAAATCAATGCAATTTTTGACTAAAAGATGTGAATGTTGTAATATAAAGTAAAAATTGGGAGGAAAACGAAAAAGAATATAAGTTTGAAGTTTAGGACATCAATCAATTTAATTATAAATATAATTCACTTAATTTTGCAATAAAACTATTCTATGTATATTGTAGCACCAACAACAAATGAAATTGGGACTACAAATAAAAATATTCTAAGTATTTTAATTATAATAATATTTAATTGAGTAATTAAGGCGGTGCCCTTTAATCATGAATCTTAAGGTTTGATTAGACAATAAGATTACCTCAAATTCAAATTCTTAATCACAATATTAAATATCATAATAACATAATATTACTACCTATCTAAACTATTAAGTTATAGATTCAATAAGGTATCTGTTATTTAAATATGGTTGTTCATACCTTTGGGTTGTGTCATATTAAGTTTTGAATAAAAAATTTCAACCTAAACTTAAATTAAATTGAAATTGCATTGAAACGCCTAATTCGAACATAACATAAACTATGAATAGGTTGACACAATATTAGAGATAGACTGTGGATTAGTCTTGCTCGAGATTTATTAACTTAAAGTAAATTATTATCATTTTAACTTTAAATTATATATTAAAATGATCTTTTTGAGATTATTAACATAATGATAATATAACACTGGTATAAAATGATATTATTTTGAATTGAGCAAAATAATGTCATGTTATCAGTATACAAGAGTTGTTTACAAACCTATCAAATTGAACACCCTTATAATATTGACCAAAACAATGTAAGGTTAAAACATTATCCTTGCCAACTTTTTGATCTAAAATGATAAGCTTTACATGTCTTTTACTTATACAGTTGGCCCATTTTGACCAAAAAAAAATACAATCCAAACACCAAATAGCATTTATTTGTCGTATTCAGGTCATAGAGGGCCAACCTGAATACGACACCAATTTGAAAACTGGATTTATCTGAACACAAATTTGTGAAAAATGATCATCCTAAACCCACTGTTTTACATGTTGTGTTGGATTAAGACGTCTTATTGAAAATTGTGAACACCAGTCTTATGCATCACGAGGGAATGAAGGGAGAGTAAGGCAAGGTTAGCTTGCTACCAACCTTGCAACGAGCTACTGTTACTTGGTCAAATGTTTCGGAAACGTGGAGATTTGGTAAGCCGTAATTGGACATGCCTTGAGTTTAGGTAACAGCCTGTCAACTGACCACCCACCCTCGTTGAAAATCTACCTCTTTTGACTTATTCCTCCCTCTCTATATATTTAAATATCCAGTCTCTATCTCTCTCACATGTCAAAGCACTTTCACAATAAAACAAACTCAGTCAAATTAATTTCCAATAATTAATTATTATTATTTCTATAAATCTGTATATATACCATGTTGATATACAATTTTAATATATTAATGATGTTTTATTATACCTTTTAATAATTTTAAATTAAAATTAAATAATATTTAATCATATAATAAAATATTTTCTATATATATACATATAAATTATATATCAAAATTATGTAATAATAATATTACTCTTAAGAGATGTTTGGTTAAACGTATTAAGTATTATTTTGATAATATTTCTTTTATTATTTATATTACTTTGTTTGATTTATAAGTAATAAAAGATTCTGTTAATATTCTATTACTAATAGTGATATGATAAGTAATATAAAAAACAATTTGATTACTATTTCCCCCTTAATTATTAAAAAATTATCAAAATAATCTTTATTTTATTATAGTTATATTCGTATTTAGAATAAAAATAATTTTATTTTCAATTAATATAATAAATAATATAAAAAAATTTAAAATAATTATATATAAAATATTTAAATAAATAAACATATTAATATTATTTTATTACCTTTATTTAAATATAATAATTATTTATATTTACCTAATATTATTAAATTTTAATAAATATTATAAGAATTTATATCTAATAATTTTAAAAATACTCTACCCTCAAAATACTATAATTATTATTCATCGACACCGTTCAGGTTTGTCTCTCTATCATTTTCATTTTTTCTTCCCTTGCTCTCTCTACAATTTTCATTCTCGAGAACCGAAGGCCTCTAGGGTTTGGTTGCCAACCAGACTGACTTCTTGCATTTCGTGAAAGTGTTGAATCGAGGACTTTGTATGAAAAGGCTTGAATACCTACTCTCCTTAATTGATTGATTTTGGATTCTATTTTTATGTAAGTTTTGTGTTAATTAATATTTTAAAATTTTCTTTAGTGTTGATTTGAAGTTCAAGCGAGTTTCTTAGGTAATAGTAGCTGAAGGTTAATTGTAATAATAGCGCCTGAAATGTACGGGACTTTAGTGAATTTGAGCTGAATTTGGTTGTATTTAATTGTGTTAAGTGTTTAGATCTGGTTTTCGTCTGCGAAATGCGTTGGATTTGCTTGGTTTTATCTAGGAACTGCTTGTTTTGAGCTGTTTGTGATTTTTATCTAATGTACGGATGGTTTGTAAGTAAAGATCAATTCCTTAAATTGCGTGAAATGGATAGAAGGTTAGTGAATTTGAGCTGAATTTGCTTGTGCTGGATTGTTTACAGAGTTTAGATCTGGTTTTGGTCTGTGAAAGGTTGAAATTAGCTTTGTTTTAGGTAGAAATGCTTGTTCTGAACTGTTTGTGAGAAATCGCATGCTGTACCCGCAGGTTGTAGCTGACTAACTGAAGATTGGTTTGATGAAGCGCATAAAGGCATGTAAGTTTTGTTGATTTGAGTGGAGTATGCTTGTATTTAATTGTGTAAAGAGCTTAGATCTGGTTTTTGTCTATAAAATGCATTGAATTAGCTTAGTTTCAGTTAGAAAATGTTTGTTTTGATCTATTTTTCACCTATTGTACAGATAGGTAACTAAAGATTGATTTGGTCAGTGTGTGAAATGTTAAAAAATTTTAACTAACTTTATTTGTATTTGACAGAGTTAAGAGATCTGGTTGCTTTGTTTCAGTTGGAAAATGCTTGCTTTGAACAATTTGTGATTTGTAGTTGATAGGACCTGAGGTGCATAAGAAGAGGCATAAGGGCTCAAGTAGGGGAATTCTGGCTAGCTCAAGCTTTTTATTTACAGTATTGACAGATTCCTGCAGATTTGTGAAAGTGCATGAAATTTCTAGAACTCTAGGGAATTTGAACTTGTGCGTGTATTTGTTTGTGTAGAGAATTTAACTCTGTTTTTTTTTTTTCCTGTAGATGATTCAAACTTGGTTTTTTTAAAGCTAAAACTGCATGTTTTGAGCTATTTATGGAGTTAATTTGAGTTGATCATGCTTATGTTTGAATTTTTTGTGAGTTTAGATTTAATTCATGCAGAAAATACAAAGTGAATTTGCTTAATTGAGATGAATAAGAACAATTGGAGTTATTTGTGTTGTTTGAATCTGCTGTGTGTTTGAAATTTGTGTAGAAATTGTTGATTTGAGTTGAATGTGTTTATGATGTGCTATAAATAGGCCTTAAATCAGCTCTTTTGTCAAAAATATTTGCAATCTGGGTTCATTTGTGCCATTTATTTGTATTTTGAGTTTGGTAGGGTGTGGATTTTGTTAATTAATGTACATTTTGTCAAAATATGTTCCAAGGGTTCCATTATTGAGCTATAGATTAAATCTGGTTTGTAGATACAAAATTTTTAAATTTAGATTAATTTCAACTAAATATGTCTGTATTGAACGCTGTGTAGATTTTGGGTCTGCTCTTTGAATATGTGTGAAAATTGAGTTAAATTGAGCTAAAAATGTACATTCTGAAATTATGTGTAAGGTTTTGATTTGATCAATATAGATATCATTTATCATATGAAAAAAATAGGATAATCCTTTAAATTTTGATTACCTTGAGTTAAATTTGCAATGTCAAACTATATGTAGGTTTGATGTGGTTTTGCCGAAAAAGAAGTAATGCGTTGAGTAATGGCACCTACGGTTCGAGCTCATAAGGCAGCTGAAGTTGCTATTGGGTCAATTGGGCGTGGATATGATGTAGCAATAGATCTGAGGTTGAAATACTGTAAAGGGGATTTGAGTGACTCCCATTTAATTGAGATTGATCAAGATGGAGGTCATGAGATTGTTTTGCCTGGTGGGATATCTATTCCCAATGTGTCCAAATCTATAAAATGTGATAAAGGGGAGCACACGCGGTTTAGGTCTGATGTTCTCTCTTTCCAGCAGGTGATTTTTCTTTTTATATGTTTTTCTTGTTATATTATAGTATATGTTATGTACTTTTCAAGTTTTTGGTAGCACATGAAATTACCAATTTGCAGCTATAATTTTGAAAATTCAATTGCTTTTCTATTTTTTCAAAAAAGAATTGTGTGCTACCTTATTTGAGATGTGACAGTTTGTACATACAATGGTGTTATAAACTAAATATCCGTTGTTGCATTCTATTTTGTGATGCTACTCTAGCATTTGTATGCACCATGTGAATCTTGTGCATGATTAAGGATCCCTGTCGTTTGATTATCTATGCTGCATAAGAGTTGAACTAGTTGTTTCAAGACATCGCTACATTATTTTGATTGCATTTGAGCTCTGGCAGCTTAACAAAATAACGTGTGTTTGATGCAACTCAAAATGAAATCTGAACATTGTTCACATGTTTTCTTAACAGTATTTGAATGTTAGTGATTGTAATGCAATGTTATCCATCACTCTCTGTAGATGGTACTGGTGGATAATGGTTTCCAATATTTCGCATCCTGGAATCATGGGAGGTGCTGTTGGCGAATAAATTTCTGATATTATGGGATTTGGGACTTGGGTGGTTGCATTTGGGACTTGATTTGCACTTTAGATGGAAGATTCTGAGCATTTAGATTTTCAGATTGCATATTGTTCCATATAACCTATTGCTTGAACTAAATGTATCTGGGTAGTTAATGTACTCATATTCTTAACTATAATCATAATAATAGAGGAGTCACTGTTGATTTTGGGTGTCTTTGACGCCTTTCCTTCTTTCCTCTTTCCCCAGATGTCAGAGCAATTCAATCAGGAGCTATCTTTAACTGGTAAAATTCCTTCGGGTCTCTTCAATGCCATGTTCGATTTCTCAGGTTTTTGGCAGAAAGATGCAGCCAACACCAAGACTCTTGCTTTTGATGGGGTGTTCATCTCACTCTACACTATTGCCTTGGAGAAATCTCAGATGGTGCTTCGAGATCATGTAAAGAAAGCCGTCCCATCGGCATGGGAGCCTGCTGCGCTGGCAAGGTGGAATATTTCAGTTACTAAATAATATACTTCCCAAAATGATTAGATCCTAGTTTTTCCATAATGCAATGAGTTTATTACATCATGTTCATCATTCCAGGTTTATTGAGACATTTGGCACCCATGTTATTGTTGGTGTGAAGATGGGAGGGAAGGATGTAATTTATGTAAAACAGCAGCATTCATCACCTCTTCAATCTGCTAATGTGCAGAAACAATTAAAGGAAATGGCAGATAAGAGGTTTTTAGATTCTTGTGGACAGTATAGCATGCCCTCTGAACAACTTTATCAGAATGACAAGGTTTGTGATGAACATTTCTATACTATTATTAGGCCTCTTTTAGGTTATTTGCCTTTTGTCTACCAGTTTCGGAGGGCTTTAAATTTCAGAACTAGATGGAGGTACATGGGTATTTTAATACTAGTTTTAAGTGGAAAATTTTAACCAGTATAGATTTAGGCAAATCATATTTATTGTCTGAGAATGTAATAATACATGGACTCGATAGTGTCAGAGTAGTAGTTATATCTATTACTCAATCATATCCATTAGGTATGAAACCCAGTAATAATTTTGTTTGTTCTATATTCTACTTGTTGGTCATATGTTCAGAACTATTGTCATGCTCACATTTCAAAATCTTTGTCTATTAAAGTTTATTGTGAAATGTGATTCATCTGCAATTTACTCAATTAGCAATTTGGAAAAGCAGGGAGATATTTGCAGTTATCTTCGCCGGGTGTCTTATCTAATCATATTTTTGTCAGTTTGAAATTAGGGAGCAGCGGCTCAGGTTCGCTGATACCAGTCCATCAAGTTCTTATTCACATAAAGAGGTGTGTTTTGTGATACATGCATATGATAGCCTAGTTGGACTCATCTGCCAAACTGTTTATGTTTCTATGGTTTTCTTTCTTTCTTATTTTACTCTTTAATGTGGTTTTTTTTCGAATAATCTTTTATTACAAAAAATGAAATATTATCACAAAGAAAGATTATTTAAAATATTAATGAGTATAAATTATTAGTATGTTTGATAAAATTTGATAGAGATAAACAATTATTGTGTTTGGTTAGATATAATAAAATAATATTAAGTTATTATTTTACTTATTTATCCTTGGTATAATTATTTTAAAATATTTTTTATAACATTTGTTATATTAATTAAAAATAAAGATATTTTTGTCTTAAAAAATTGTAATAAAATTAAGATTACCTTGATAATTTTATAATACTTAAGGTGGAGATAGTAATTAGACTATCTTTTGTATTATTTGTTACATCATTACTAGTAATAAAAGATTATTGAAATTTTTTATTATTTAGCAAATAAACAAAATATTGTCAGTAATAAAAAATATTTTACTAAAGTAATTTTTGAATATTTGAACCAAACATCTTTTAATATTATAGTGTAAAATTTGACATTCATCTACCTTGCAGGATATTGTAAGAATTTGCAAGAGGAGAGGTGGAAATGATAACCGAAACTTATCTCATAATGAGTGGTTGCAAACTGTTCAATTTGAGCCTGACGTGATATCAATGTCCTTCATCCCAATTACTTCTTTGTTAAATGGAGTCCCAGGGAGTGGCTTCTTAAGCCATGCCATAAATCTCTACCTAAGATGTGAGGAAGAGCTGTTCATCTGTTTGCATAGTTAAAGCATCTAATTTCCCATTCCAGCTATAGCATTAAACATCCTGGTGTTTTGATCAAAGATTAATCTATATTGCTTGTTGTATACATTCAATGGAGACAGCATTAGTATTATTCATTAACTGATAAATGTACATATCATGTAGGCACTAGCTAGTTGATACTTTACAGGTTGACATCCTTGGCTGTTGCTCTTGCAGATAAACCGCCGATTGAAGAACTACACCAATTTCTGGAATTTCAGTTGCCAAGGCAGTGGGCACCTGTATTCAGTGAGCTACCCCTTGGTCCTCAACAGAAGCAGCAAAGCACCTCATCTTTAAAATTCAGTCTCATGGGACCCAAGCTTTTTGTGAACACCAATCCAGTAAAGCTTTTTCTTTGTGATTGCCGTGGTCACGTTTCTCTGATTCTTTATTTAGTATTTTTTTAAGAAACTCATCTTAGTTATGTATCATTCAAATCTTGTTGGTTTACGAAATGCTCAGATGCAGTCTCAAGAAAGCTTGATATGTTTGTTTATTAACTACAGGTTGATGTGGGTCAGAGACCTGTGACTGGCCTTCGGCTTTATCTTGAAGGTAGAAGCAGCAATCGCTTGGCCATCCACATGCAACATCTCTCCTCTCTTCCGAAAGTCTTCCAACTCATAGAAGATCCAAATGGCAACTTCCGTCAGGAGAACTATGATCGTAAATACTATGAGAAGGTTCAGTGGAAGAACTACTCTCATGTCTGCACTGCTCCTGTTGAGTCTGATGAGGATCTCTCAATTGTAACTGGAGCACAGTTACAGGTCGAGCATCATGGGTTCAAAAGTATTCTTTTTTTACGACTCCGCTTCTCAACTGTTTTGGGAGCAACAACCGTCAAGCATCCAGAGTGGGATGGATCACCGGGTTTGACACCCAAGTCAGGACTCATATCAACATTAATCAGCCATCACTTCACAACTGTACAGAAGCCACCTCCACGGCCAGCTGATGTCAATATAAACTCTGCCGTCTACCCTGGTGGCCCTCCAGTTCCGGTCCAAGCCCCAAAGCTTCTAAAATTCGTAGACACAACAGAGATGACAAGAGGGCCGCAGGATCCTCCCGGCTATTGGATCGTTTCCGGGGCAAGACTAATCATTGAGAAGGGCCGGATCTCTCTACGGGTTAAATATTCTTTGTTGACTGTAATTGGACCAGATGAAGAAGACCTAGATGAGCAGTAGCAAAATTTTTCTCTCCTATTAGAAGAAAAGGACGATAGCAAACACTATCAAAGAAAGTGATCAGAAATGATGCACAATATGGTTGATCGATTGATAGAACCTTGCTGTTGCAAATCAAGAATGCAAAGGAACGCTTCTAAATTTCAAAGTGAATGATGGATGGATGATGGTGGTTGTATAAAATGTGTTCATAAGCATTTTTCTGTTGTAATTTTCGTTGTATTTTTTCAGGTAGATCCTTGATGATATTGCCTGAGTGTCGTGGGTGGGGCAGTGTTACAAAGGGCATTTTGACATCCCGAATCCTCGAAGTTAGAGGATTCTTGTGTAGTTTTACCTGTTACAAAAGAGAGCCCAGTTTGGTGAATCTCTTGCATTGAAATTCAGAATGGTTTATTATTTGAGGAAGGTATACAAAATCATGTTCCATCATATTCATCTTCAATATATGCACGTCTAATTAGTGCAAAGTACTAGAAATAGAAAATGGATTTTACTTGTTTGGATGTGGGGTTTATGTGATTTTGAGCCAATTGTAAGATATAAGAATTGGATTTCACGGTTGGAAGTATGGGCATGTTTTATATAATTTTGTGTTTTTTAATATTAACACTTAGTTTTTAGGGATATTGAATATTTTAGTTTTTTTTATTTTTAACAATATATATATATATATATATATATATCACACAACTCATTTATTTAGCAAAAATATCACAACAATAATTCTTTTTTCTCAAAATACCTCTATTAACGTGATCTATATAAAGAGATTCTCTCTTTTTTTAATCAACCTTTCAACAAATATATGAATCGTTGCAATATGAAAAAAAATTTGAAGCAGGATGATTCTTCAATTCTAGAAAATAATTGAAGCAAATACTTATAATTGAATAATAAAACCGTAAGAAAAATTTAGACTTCATATGAAATATAATTTTACTGTGATTTTATATTGTTATATTGTTTAATATTATAATTTCATATATTATATTGTTTAATGTTCTCATAATGTAATTAGAGTAAAATTGAGAATGAGTTGACGAAGATCTAAGTTTGGATAAAAAAACATAAGAAGAATGGGTTCACATCAATGATACGCGTTGGCGTCGTGTCAATGTTAAGGCTTGGTATTAACATCAACCCCTTTGATCTCATATAAAAGCTGCATCTTGGCCTTAACGCCTAGGGTTTTATGTTTCAACATAGTTGTTTTTATGTTTTAGGTTTATTTTAACTCAAGATGAAAAAAGTTGCATTTAAAATTCGTTAGGTAAGGCAATAGATTTCAAGTAATATTAATGTGATGAGATACATTGGTGGGAATGAGAGAGGGATGTGCACCAACACAAGTGTGGATTTTGAAGGATTCATAATGAGAATAAGCTATCATCTAAAAGTCAGTCAAATATACATGTATTTATCTTAGGTGATGTGGGTCCAATGAATATTGTAGACGATGATGATCTAGAGTGCGTGATGGTTGAAGCAAAAAGTATATGAGACCGACCAAACTCTATGTTACCGAGAGTCCAATTGAAGAAAAAGATAATCAACAAGCCAAAGATGTTCATGAGGAAGAAATAGAGGATCATCCAACAAAAAAGTGGACACAGCCACAAAGTTTTCAAGAGTTTGACGAGAATTATGGTGATGATAATAATGACAACGACGTGGATAAGGATTATGAAGTTGAGGGTAATGAGGATGATGACGAATTCTTGGGGTTTATGAGGATTGTACAGTGTTTCAAACCAAAACGTTGGTAAAAGTCAAAACAATACTTGTAATGAGGGGTTGAATATAGTATGAGACGTAATGACTTTATAAATATTGGAGCATATCTAAGTCACATCCATAATCTAAATCCGTTTCAATGGGTTCTTGAGCTTGTCGTTGATGTTGAGAATACAAATATTAGTAATCAAGCAATACGAAGAGACAACCATTTGTAAGTGATGGGTTTTTATAATTCGAAAGCAAAATTGAAAATATTATTTCGGACATATGCATTAGAGATAGGAATTCAATAGAAAGTCAACCATTCTGATAGTATAGGTATGAGATTAAGTGTATATATCCATAATGTAAATGGCAAATAGAAGCAACGAGAGAAGAAGATAGAGACTATTGGGTGTTATGACGTAATGGATGAGACACATACTTGTCCACACCATAGACAAGCTCATACAGAGTCATTGGGGAATATTCTTAAATCAATGTTTGTGATTGATCACATTTATCAATCAAAGAAAATTATTTTAGACATGGTAGACAGGTACAAAATATAGATTTCCTACACGCAACTGTGGCATGCCAAAATATATGCACTAAATGCATTACGAGGATCTCCCAGGAATCTTTCATGCTTTTGCGTGAGTATTGTTACAATTTGGAGCTTAAGAAACGCAGGAATCATGAAATGCATTGATATATTGTGAAAAATAGGTTCAAGTTTTTTTCATGTGAATGGGTTGTTCAATAAGACGGTTCTAATAATTTCGTCGCTTGGTGATATGTATTGATGCTTCACACATAAAGGGAAAGTATCTTTAGTTTGTTTTCATTGCTATTGCAAAGGATGCGAATAATTAAATTTATCCACTTGCCTTCAGTATTGGACATAAGAAGAGAATCGATATATGAACCCCTTTTTGTATGTATATATGCATGTGCATTGGTGATTTGTCGAATTTGACCATTATTTCTAATCATCATCATTTAGTAATTACATTGGTGGCTAACGTACTATGTTATGCCTTTCATGGGTTTTGTAATTCCTATATAAAGAGTAACATGTATACGCAGTTCAAAAAAACCAAACATATTAAATGATTATTTTGGAAAGTTGCTAAGACATATTGCTTTGGGGATTTCCAAGCTACCATGAATAGAATTATCAGAGTAAATCCCGTTATGGTAGCCTATTCGACCAACATTGGTATAAAAGATGGGTACGTGCCCACTTTGGAGGATGATAGTACAATATCATGAGGATCAATATTGCTGAGTCTTTCAACACTTTGACACGGATAACTTGCACTTTGCCTATCACCATATTGGTTAAGTTTTTGAGGAGCATAATGCAACTTTGAGTTTTCAATAAGAGAAACTTGGCTGGTATGTATGATTAAAATTGGTTTGATGCTTTTCTTTTTTAATTGGGTTATGTTGGTTGTTTTAACAAGTTAGAGATCTCATCTATTAACACCATGGGTTGAGGACAAGTTTATTGGACATGTGCTAAAATCTGCCAATATGATGGTTAAATTAATCAACATGCAGTAATATGAAGTCTATGATTCATGGTAGTAGGTGTTCATCAAAAATATTCTGTAACGACGTGTGACTATGGGAAATTTCAACTTTCTCATATTCTATATGCACATGTTATCACCGTTGCAAGGTATAATAATCTCTTAAATTATGTAAGATGGGTCAGTGCATATTACTCGACGAAAATTTACTATGGGTGTATAAAGAAGATGTAAATCCATTAGGGGATCAATCAACTTGGGTACTATCAAACATGCTTGTGATTTATCCTTTAGTGATAGAATCCAATTTATGAGAATAACTAAAATATTCCAAATAATCAATACAATCAAAATAACATAACATAAAATATGAGTTTAAGGGAAGAGAAAATCAAACACGCAATGTATAGTGGTTCGGCTCAACCCGACCTACGTCTACTCCTTTAAGCTTTCTCCCTTGGAGTATTCCACTAATCCTTGATTGACTAAAACCTCAACCAAGCTTTTCTTCACAACCAAAATAGCTTCCAAGGTGCTATTAACCTTTACAAATGTTAAAGCTTAATTTCTCTCACTAGAAATTTGCTAATCTCTCCAAGAGTGAACCTCACTCTTTTATAGTACGATTTTTAGTAAGAAATTGAAATATGATCTCTCTCAAGAGTGTATATGAAAGTTAAAGCTTAGTACAACCCAATGCAAATGGAATTACAAAGTGTATAAGCAAGGGTTTTGATTAGAGAAAAGAATTTGCAAGTAAATAGCTCAAAACTAATTTGCTTTCAAATATGTGAAAGTTCTTAGTGGTAAAAGTTTTATTTCGAACGAGTTTGATTGAGTTTATATAGGGGAAAATGAGGAAAGTTACCGTTGTGCACAAAGATAGCCGTTTTAGAATTCCAAAAAATGCACAATTCGATCGACCGGATGGAATTTGGTCAACTGGATGTGACGTGGCACTAGCCATTGGAAAAATTCAAACCAAAATTCGGTCGACCGAATTTAATTCGGTTGACCGAATTTCTGAAGCCAAAATACATGGCTTTTGGAGAATTCGGAAGCTGATTCGGTCGGTCAAATTCGGTCGAACCAATTTTATTATATTTTATCCCCTAAATTTTCAAAAATCGTATTTGACCCCTAAAACTTTGAAAAGTGACAATTTAACCCATTTTTGAAAATTCTTTCAAAACCAACTTTAAGATATGAAAATATAGTTCACAAAACTTCATCATTTTAAATGAATTAATAAACTTTGGTGAAAAATTGGCTTAACCCAATAAGTTTGAAAATTGACATTTTAACCCAAAATGTGAAAGATATGAAAGTGAGTTTTCAAGTGAGCTATCCCATACAAATAAATATTCTAATCAAAGCGAATGCTCCAAGTTACAACCATGTCTACCTAAACTTGAGTTTTTCTTCAAATCTTCAATAATTCTTCAATTGACTCTTCTCTTTCATTTCCATCTTGAAACTCCTTCAAGTGCATTAAATCAATTCTTGCAATCTAAGTTCACACTCAAGTAAAATCATTAGTTAATATGCTTAGGGACATATTAGTTTGTTATCATCAAAATTAGAGCATAATGACTCCTTGAGTCAACAATCTCCCCATTTTTTATGATGACAAACACATATGCACTTCAAGGAATTTTATAAAATGTATCAATGAACGTATTTCCTTGAAGTTAAGAAACACTTGATTTTAAAAAAATTTGCAAGAGTTTGCCTTAAAAAAATCAAGTTTCCTCCTCCTGAATATATGCAAATAATAATATGTTCAACATTAATCTCATCAATCACATATATCCTCATCAAAATATCCATAACATATATTTTCATTAAAATATCCACAACATCAATGAAATGAAAGTAGCAATCATCAATCAAACTTTTCTCTCCCTTTGTCATTATAAAAAAGAATAAGACAATGGATAAAATGACATAATCAAGGAGACAAAAGAAGACTATCATTTATGAACAATGTATAAAAATGATTACCAAAATGGCCCATAATAAACATTAAGGTTTAGTGCATGAATAGAATGTCTAAATAAGTATGAGCATCAAAATAAGAGCATTAACAATTCAAACAAGATAAAACGTCAAAGCATGTGGAAAAATCCATAGACATTAAATATCACATCCATAATCATAACCAAATACATCTGTAATGAAATATAGAATATAACATGTATAACTTTTCTCCCTTTGTCATTATAAAAAAAAGAAAATAAGCAAGATATATATCCACAAGGCAAAGAAAGACTAAAATACCTTAACATATATATAGAAGATATGATTATCAAGGCTAAACCAATGACAAAAAGAAGTCCAAACAATCATAATCATCCAAGTAAGAGTACTAATGCTTAGACAATATAAAGTGTAAGTTCATGTAAAATATAAGAATATATCACATAAACTAACAAGTGCTTAACTATACACAAACTAATCACATAATTATCAACTTAAATAAAATGAAGCACAAGAGTAAGTTTTCAAATGGAAAATGGAGAAGTATAAATGCCATATTGAGTGCAATAAAATGTGATGAAATGCACCATGGCTTCGAATGTATGTACAAGGGCAAAAATGTAAATCTACATGAACATTCACACATTTGAAATTTTAATACACACCCAAGTTAAAAATGGTGAGAGAAATCCAATGGTATAGTTAAAATCCAAAAAGGATGACCAAAAAAAAAGTATTTTAAGACAAAGACCGAATTTTGGATGAATTGGAGCAAAATTCAAATTTTTAGGGTCTAAAGTCTTTAGAGATTTTGTTGAAATTTTAGGTGAATTATGATGTTTTTGAAAGAGAATTTTGATTAGAAAGTGTAGAAAAAATATTGGGAACCAATTTGATAAAAAAAAGTTGAAGAAACATGATGTAAAAAAGTGGAGAAACATTTGCCCTTATACATTGCAGAATTACTGTAGCAACGGTCGACTGAATTTTGACAAAAATGGTCGACCGAATTTTGACAAATTAGGTTGACCGAATTTTCCAATTCGTCAGCCGAATTCTGCAAAATTCTGGTGTTTATTTTATGCACTTTGTTGTCCCATATTAAGTATAAACAAGCCAAAATGATCCAACTATGCAATTTTGACTCAATAACATAAAGTATAATGAAATTTGATGCTAAATATGAGGAAAAATTAAATCAAACACATTAAAAAATCAATGCAAGAATAATTGGTACAAGAAAACTTCAATATTGCCAAACATGAAATGATGCATAAAACATATATTGACATTTTCAATTCAACCAAAGCACTATAACCACAATGATATGTAAGTGCAAATGCTAATATGGTGATTCCATGATCCCAAGCTCACCTCTAATTTTGCAAAAACGTTCTTCCCCAAAAGGTTTTGTAAAAATATCCGCAAGTTGATTTTCGGTGGATACAAAGTCAAGACAAATATCACCCTTTTGAACATGATCTCGAATAAAATGATATCTAATTTCTATATGCTTGGTTTGAGAGTATTGAATGGGATTTTTGGATAAGCTAATAGCACTTGTGTTGTCACACAAGATTGGAGTTTTAGATAGGCTAACTCCATAATCCCTAAGGGTTTGTTGCATCCACAAGGCTTGAGCACAACAACTACTGGCGACAAGGTATTCCGCTTCTGCGGTTGATAAAGCTACGAAGTTTTGTTTTCTTGAAAACCATGAAACTAATGCATGACCTAGAAAATGACAAGTACCACTAGTACTTTTTCTATCGACTTGGCTTCCGGTAAAGTCGGCATCCGAATAGCTCACTAGGTCAAAAGACGTTTCTCTAGGATACCACAACCCTAAAAATCTAGTGCCATGTAAATATTTGAAGATTCTTTTAAGGACTTTTAGATGAGATTCCTTGGGATATGATTGGAATCGAGCACACAAGCACACACTAAACATAATATCGGGTCTACTAGCAGTTAAATATAAAAGAGAGCCAATCATACCTCTATACATTTTAACATCAACATTTGGCCCACTCTCATCTTTGGTAAGCTTGATAGTTGAACTCATTGGTGTGCTTGAAGCTTTTAGTCCTTCCATGCCAAACTTCTTTAATAAGTCCTTGATGTATAAAGATTGGTTGATAAAGATACCCTCTTTGCTTTGTTTGATATTAAGTCCAAGAAAATACTTGAGTTCTCCCATCATGCTCATTGCAAATTCTTTGCTCATGAGGTTAGAGAATTCTTCACACAAAGAGACATTAGTAGATCCAAAGATGATATCATCAACATAAATTTGAACCAAAAGAATATCATTTTCTTTTCTCTTAATAAACAATGTAGTATCTACTTTTCCAATGCAAAAGTCTTTTTCAAGCAAGAATTTACTCAAATGTTCATACCATGCTCGGGGTGCTTGTTTTAAACCATAAAGAGCTTTTTGAAGTTTAAAAACATGGTTTGGGAAATCATGACTTTCAAACCTGGGAGGTCGTTCAACATAAACTTCCTTCATGATAAATCCATTTAAGAAAGCACTTTTAACATCCATTTGATATAAAATAAAATTTTTAGAACTTGCAAATGCCAAAAGCATCCTAATGGATTCTAGCCTAGCTACCGGTGCAAAAGTTTCTTCAAAATCTATTCCCTCTTCTTGGTTGTAGCCTTGAGCCACTAATCTAGCTTTATTTCTAACAATCACTCCGGACTCATCCATTTTGTTTCTAAAAACCCATTTTGTGCCAATAACGGATTGATGATCCGGACGAGGGACTAGTTTCCAAACATTATTTTTTTTGAATTGATTTAGTTCCTCTTGAATGGCTAAAATCCAAAATTCATCATTTAATGCATCATGAAATGTTTTTGGTTCAAATTGTGAAAAAAATGCTAAATTATTACAAAGATTAAAGGATGATCTAGTTTTAATACTTTGATTTTCCTCACCAATAATTAATTCTTTAGGATGAGCATTTGCATACCTCCAAGCCTTAGGAAGATCTTTATCTTTATCTTCTTCATGTTTTAGCTCTTGGTTTGCTTCATCCTTATCATCATTTGGTGAATCATGAATTCCCATTTGGCCTCCATTTTTAACTTGATCATCATCAATATCAACTTGCACACTAGTTGAAGGATTAGATTCATCAAAAATAACATGCATGGATTCCTCAACTACTAGTGTCCTTTTGTTAAACACTCTATATGTTTTGCTAGATGATGAATATCCAAGAAAAATGCCAATGTCCGATTTTAAATCAAATTTTCCTAAGTTTTCTTTTATGTTCAAAATAAAGCATTTGCATCCAAAAACTTTAAAATAACCAATATTTGGTTTTTTGTCTTTCCAAAGTTCATATGGAGTTTTATCTAAAGATGGTCTTATTAAAACACGATTTAAAACATAGCATGTAGTGTTTACGACTTCCGCCCAAAAATATTGAGGTAAAGTTTTTTCATTTAATATGGTTCTAGCCATCTCTTGAATTGTCCTATTCTTTCTTTCAACAACACCATTTTGTTGGGGAGTTCTAGGATAAGAGAATTGATGTTCAATACCATGCTCATCACAAAAGTTTTCGAATAAATGATTTTCAAATTCTCCCCCATGATCACTTCTAATGCAAGAAATATGCATTTCTTTTCTTTTTGTATTTTCTTGACAAATTTTGAAAATGCATGGAGGGCTTCATCTTTTGATGCAAGAAAAAGTACCCAAGTGAATCTTGAAAAATCATCAACAATAACAAAAACATAATGTTTTCTACTTAGGCTTGCGATTCTTGAAAGACCAAAAAGATCAATATGAAGAAGTTGTAAAGATCTAGATGTAGAAATATGAGTTTTACTTTTAAAAGAATTTTTTGTTTGTTTATCAAATTGACATGCATCACAAATTTTATCTTTGATAAAATCTATTTTCGGAAGACCTTTTACAAGCTCCTTCTTGGAGATTTTTGAAATCAAGTTCATGCTAGCATGACCTAATCTTCTATGCCTTAACCAACTACTTTCATGCAATGTGGAGAAACATAGATTTTCATGAGATGCATTTTCTACATTTATAGTGTAAACATTTCCATCTCTATTTCCTACACAACTTGTTTTTCCATCATTCATATTTTCTATAGTGCAACTATTTGGCTCAAAAATGAATTTAAATCCTTCATCACATAGTTGACTAATGTTAAGAAGATTATGTTTAAGACTATCTACCAAAAGAACATTTTCAATGATAATATGAGAATTGTTACCAATATCTCCAATGCCAATAATTTTACCCTTCGCATTGTCTCCAAAGGTGACATGTCCTCCATCTTTCTTGCTTATTGTCGAGAAAAGTGAAATATCTCCGGTCATGTGTCTTGAGCAAGCACTATCGAGGAACCATTTGCTTTTCTTTCTTTTATTTTTCGGTTCCTAAACACAATGGGAGATTCAAGAATTTGTCTTAGGTACCCAAATCATGTTGGGTCCTTGGTGGTTAGTTTTTGTTCCCTTAGAAACCCACACTTTCTTAGTGCCCATATGATGTTTCTTTTGAATTGGGCAAGATGATGAGATATGACCTTTATTTCCACAATAATTGCAAGTTATATTTGATTTACTTGAAGTTGAGGCTTTAACAAAATAATTTTTTAAGTATTTTGCCTTGATAAAAGGTTTATAACCAAGTTCTCTTTTGTTTAAGACTCCCCTTTGTACACCAAGCATTTTATCAAGAATATCTTTTCCATTTTTAAATTTTAAAACTATTTCACTTAAATCTTTTGCTCCCCTTTTTAAAGCTTCAATTTCATTTTCTATAATTTATTTTTTCCTTTTAGCTATGCAAAGATCATTTTCAAACTTTTGTTTTTCTTTTTCAAAAATGCAACACCTATTTTCTTCATTTTCTTTTCCTTTAAGCTTAAGGATTTTTTGGTTAAGATTTTCATTTTCTTTCTTTAAGGACTCATTTTCCTTTTCCAAATTAAAATTTTTCTTTTTAAGGGTTGCATTTTTAAACATGCAAAAAGCAAGTTTTTCATTCATCTCTTCAAGTGTATCATATAACTCTTCATATGAGGGGTTTTCATCTATCTCATCATCTATGTCATCTAAATCATCACAAGTATTAGATGAGTTAGAGTTAGTTACCTCATTATTTGTAATTGCCATGAAACACATATTGGTCACTTCATTATCCTCCTTTTCGGATTCACTTTCATCGTTATCATCCCACGTAGCCTTCATTGCTTTCTTTTTCAATCTACCAATTTTGAGGAGAGGGCAATCATATTTGATGTGTCCCGGCTTCTTGCATTCATAGCACATAATTTGTTCTCTCCTTTGTCTTTCTCCCCTTTCACCTTTAAAAGCATCCCTTTTTATGAAGTTTCCATTTCTTCTTAGCTTTCTATTCTTTAGAAGCTTTCCAATCTTTCTACTCAAGAGTGCAATGTCTTCATCTTCATCATTTGATGTCTCTTCTTTCTCTTCTAGAAACTTTTCATTCTCTTTGATGGATGATTTGAAGGCGATACTTTTTTTCTTCTTCTCTACTTCTTCAATTTGTCGTTGCTTCATAGTAAGCTCATGAGTGAGAAGTGAACCTAAAAGCTCTTCAAGAGGTAGAGTCTTGACATCTTTTGCTTCTTCGATTGCCGTCACTTTGGGATCCCAAGAGGGAGGCAAACATCTAAGAAGTTTCTTGACATTTTCTTGGTTAGTATAAACTTTACCAAGATTTTTCAATTCATTCACAATAGTAATAAATCTATCAAACATGTCACTAATGGTTTCATTTTCATTCATCCTAAACAACTCGTATGAGTGTGTGAGCATGCTAATTTTAGTCTCTTTGACTTGTGAAGTCCTCTCATTTGACACCATTAATAATTCCCAAATTTCTTTAGCCGAGGTACAAGCTTGTACCTTGTTAAAGTTATATTTATTTAATGCACAATATAACACATTCATAGCTCTAGCATTAATGGCAATATTCTTCTTATCTTGAAGGGTCATTTCTTCCCTAGTTTTGGGCACTTGTTTTCCATCCACTTCTTTCATAGGAACAAAAGGTCCATCTTGCACTACATCCCACAATTCATAATCACTTTGAAGAAAAATCGACATGCGATTTTTCCAATGGGCATATCCGGTGCAATCGAACAATGACGGTCTATTAGGGGCAAGCCCTTCACTAACGGTATGGGATTTTCCTAGGTTCATGGCCATTGCTCTAAACAGTTAAGTTTATGAGAATGAGTAACCAAGCTATGATACCAATTGTAGGATCGAATGGCCTAAGAGAGGGGGTGAATTAGGCAATTTTAAAACAATCTTTACCAAATTTGAGAATTAAAGCAATTTATTCAAATCAATGAATGTTGCCTATTTTTAATCCAATTTATGAGAATAACTAAAATATTCCAAATAATTAATACAATCAAAATAACATAACATAAAGTATGAGTTTAAGGGAAGAGAAAATCAAACACACGATGTATAGTGGTTCGGCTCAACCCGGCCTACGTCCACTCCTCCAAGCTTTCTCCCTTAGAGTATTCCACTAATCCTTGATTGACTAAAACCTCAACCAAGCTTTTCTTCACAACCAAAATAGCTTCCAAGGTGCTATTAACCTTTACAAATGTTAAAGCTCAATTTCTCTCACTAGAAATTTTCTAATCTCTCCAAGAGTGAACCTTACTCTTTTATAGTATGATTTTTAGTAAGAAATTGAAATATGATCTCTCTCAAGAGTGTATATGAAAGTTAAAGTTTAGTACAACCCAATGCAAATGAAATTACAAAGTGTATGAGCAAGGGTTTTGATTAGAGAAACGAATTTGCAAGTAAATAGCTCAAAACTAATTTGCTTTCAAATATGTGAAAGTTCTTGGTGGCAAAAGTTTTATTTCAAACGAGTTTGATTAGGTTTATATAGGGAAAAATGAGGAAAGTTATCGTTGTGCACAAAGATAGCCGTTTTAGAATTCCAGAAAATGCACAATTCGATTGACCGGATGAATTCGGTCAACCGGATGTGACGTGGCACTTTCGTGGAACTTACATGACACTAGCCATTGGAAAAATTCAAACCAAAACGGTTGACCGAATTTTTGAAGCCAAAATACATGGCTTCTGGACAATTCGGAAGCTGATTAGGTCGATCAAATTCGGTCGACCAAATTTTATTACATTTTACCCTCTAAATTTTCAAAAATCACAATTTGACCCCTAAAACTTTGAAAAGTGACAATTTAACCCATTTTTGAAAATTCTTTCAAAACCAACTTTAAGATATGAAAATATAGTTCACAAAACTTCATCATTTTAAATGAATTAATAAACTTTGGTGAAAAAATTGGCTTAACCTAATAAGTTTGAAAAATGACATTTTAACCCAAAATGTGAAAGATATGAAAGTGAGTTTTCAAGTGAGCTATCCCATGCAAATAAATATTCTAATCAAAGTGAATGCTCCAAATTACAACCATGTCTACCTAAACTTGAGTTTTTCTTCAAATCTTCAATAATTCTTCAATTGACTCTTCTCTTTCATTTCCATCTTGAAACTTCTTCAAGTGCATTAAATCAATTCTTGCAATCTAAGTTCACACTCAAGTAAAATCATTAGTTAATATGCTTAGGGACATATTAGTTTGTTATCATCAAAATTAGAGCATAATGACTCTTTGAGTCAACAGTCCAGACGTCTTTCTAGCCATGAATAGCGGTGGTCTAGTCGTCCTTCTAACCATGCAAGGAGACCATTGCAAGGAGAGAAAGTCCAACCACAAACCTACAATCGATGTCATCAATGTAGTATTAATTGCTTGAATTGTCTGAGTCCAACTCTAATGCTAGTGGTTGGCCTGTCTTACGAATCAGGTAGATGACGAGAATTAGATTATCATGGTTAATTTTTTTTATTGGCTTATACCGTAATTTCAAACGTATATATATTGTATGTTTAATTTATCTTTTGGGTTTTGTTCAAATTTTAATATATTAATATATTAATTTCATGATGGATTATTTTCAGACTCTTACATGTACAAGATGACAGTGGCTCAAAACGGTGGAAAAAAATTATCGTGGCATTTATTTATTATCGTTCATTTTATGTATATATTGAATTTCATTGTATCACACACCATGTATTTTGTATTAACATATTTTCTTTAATTCCTTTCCTTTCATGATAAGCATTAAGGAATGAATAAAACTACATCAATATAAGTGAAATCCTCGAAACCTTAAATGAAATCCTAAAATAATAATCAAACGAAATCCAATATATCTGCATACCCACTCACACTTTAAGTGAAATCCTTGAAACTTGCATTTTGAAAATCCCAATTAAATTTAATAAATACGACCAATTAAGTAAAGTCCAAGAAAAAACAAACCATAAACCCTAAACATAAGCCTTCCCTTGGAATATAGTAGTGCCTATGAGCTTTCTTAGCCTCCTAGAATGTTTGGATGTGAAGTTAAATAGACGATCTCAGGCAAGGTATTCTATAAACATAAAAATAAAAATACCACATGAACTTGTATTGTAGCGTTGGTAAAGTCTTTAGCGGTTAGATTCCTTTTGATGTATAAAAATTGCTTACCTTCGCTAGGTATGTTAGTGTCCTATACGACGTCATCAACTTCTTCATTCTCTCAAAGCTAGTGATATATTAGACGAAGTCGTATATATACAACTTTTAGTCGTTGATATCCAATACGTTGTACACTTGGTGTTGGTTGTCGAAGTTAATGGGAATGAATACCTACCAACTAATAAAGAGAAATTAGTACAGTTATCGATAATTGTAAACTCTAAACAACTTACGTTTGTAAATCATCTTGTTGGTACTATTTCATAATTGAAAGCATTCATTTGATTATACATATAAGACGCCATAAATTTGATCTAGGAAAAACGAGAGTTAGTTCACATTTGCACTGAAATGTTTGAACTTATTGTAGGACTATGAGAGATATGCAATGAACTGAGTTGAAACAGTCATCCAGTTGCTATCTTGAAAAGAATTTCGAAGTGTTCCTATGAAAGTTTTGATGTGCTATATACATTAATAAGTTAAACCGTAAGTTGAAAATGATAACCAATATGAACAAAGACAAAAGAATGGTGTATATCGTGTTTTCCAACCATTTCTCTTGAGTTACAATTAGGGTCCACCAGGGTTTAATTACATTGGCCATTGTTCTGTTTGGTCCCTCGAGGAAGACTTGTTGGTTTAATTATCTGAAGCACCGTGGTACCACAATAAGAACTCTAAGTAGTCCACCAGTTGTTTGTTCTTTTGCACTTTCATTGGATCTATGAAAGAACTTACCAATTGCTTTTCTTTTTGCATCACATGTATAAATACTAACACTTTTTTGACAATCGACAACTTCTCAATTATTGGTGGGTCTTTCTCTTGTTGTTGCACATCATCGTCCATTGAGTCGTCTAACTGAAAAAAAATTATAGCTGTCATTATTCAATGACACAACTAATTAAAATAATAAAAAAGTATAGTGGATAATAACCTGTAATGATCTTATGTCTGAACATACGAATCTTTAAGTCTCGTAATCTAGTGTGTTAAGGAAGACTAAAGTTTCTGTATCTTCTTATGAAGCATCGATGTCTGTTACTGCCACTACTCTTGCATCTCCCCACGAAACACCGATGTCTACTATTGTCACTTCTTATGCATCTCTTTACGAAGCATCAATGTTTGCCCTTGCATCTCTTCATGAATCATCGATACATGTTGTTGTCACTCGATTTGCATCATTGGTTGAGTTATTGTTGCATTTGAGAGTTGATAAGTCTTGCATGCTCTATTAAGAGCTATTAAAGATAGTCATTTGATACACCACTACATGAAGTCTTGTGAATTAAGTGTCTTGTGAGGGAGACACATGAGGTAAACATCTTTGGAGAGGATGCACGTACATTATGAGAAGCCTTCTACGACTCTTGAGGGTGTGTTGTGCAGGAAGATGACACTTATAAAGAGGATATGCTAGGAACAATGGGTTGGGGCCCTTGTGATGAAGATATCCATAAATGGATGGAGACCTGAGGACGGGTCACATAGGTAGAGGAAACCTATGCCAAAAGGGATGCCATAAGGAAATGAGGGAGCTGAGACTTAGAGATTGAGGACCACGAAAACACTATAGTGGTTGCCTAAAAGACAGCAGGACAAATTAACAGGGTATCATCATCAATGTTTGAATTTGTAAATTTGTCATCTAATGATGCTTGTAGTGCTTGTTCTTCCATAATCTTCAAAACCCATATGTACCACTTCGAGTTGCGCTCAATCTCAGTTGGACGCAATGCAATTGTAATCTCCTCTTAGAACATCAAGAAAATTTATAAGAATTAATAAAATCAAAGATGAAACGATAAAATATAAATCAATCAATGAACAACTTACCAAAGGAGCATCCTAAAGTATCGATATGTCATCCTAGATCGGTAATATAATAGTCTTCTATTTTAGCATATAGGGGACTTGATCATCTGCTTCCAAACAGACATAATGCAATAGATTTTGAATCGTCTCGTTAATCTAATATTGCATAATGTAAAATATTTATGGTTAGTATTTACAATCATTGGTATGAATATTAACTTCATGGATTATGCGATATTTACCTGGAAAGCAATCATGTATCCCAAAACATTGTAGTTAAACTATGGAAGCAGACTTATTTAGGGCAGGTAGTGTTGTACACAATACTAATATTTGCTATGTATGGCTTTCAGCATTGAATCAATTGTTCTATTCCATGTCACCGTCCCCTATAGGTACCAATTAAATGCATTTAAATTATTGGCTAAATGCAAAAAATGGTCGAGTATTTTTGTTTTATTGTTTACCTTTAGTAGTCCTATAAACACTAAAAATAATGTTGTGAACTTTACAACATTCTCATCATTGTCTCCCCCAATTTGATCGTCAATTACTTGTTTGATCTTCTCATGGGATAATAACCTATTAATACCTAGAAAGTATTCCCGCAGAATCAACGTAGTTGGACACCTTTGTGTCCTTCTTAAGTATCATTTAATCTGAACCACATTTTTCTCATTGGGTTCCTGCGGTTAATCATATGAAGTAACATTATATGATCAAAACGACATTAAACCTTGGTTTTGCCAAATCCAATAAACACTTGAAACAAGTTGTTTGAAATATAGCTCTTTGAGTAAGCATAAGTTTATTTTTAATTACAATCACAATGTCCATCTTTGCCCGAAGTGACATGTACACTCAGTTTTCGTACACCTCATGAAATTGGTATGCCTCTTTCCAATAGTTGATTACAAATGACTGAAAAATATACTAATTTATTTATTACATTGATGAAAGATTAATCAAAGATAATCATTAATAAAAAATTAATCAAACAAATCGAATTATCATTAATTTGGTTGACGTCAACTATGACACTAGTTTTATCCTTTCCTTTCTTATTTATCAATTTGCATTTCTGTAATTTTTTGCCAAAAATTATTAATGTAAATCCTCTTTTTTCATTTATTTTTTTAATGACATTTGTTTAACTTTCATGCATGGATTGCAATTGCTACAAAATATAATTAAGAAATTATTTATTTAAGCTTGGATCTATTGGTCATTGGTGCTAGAGTTCAAATTCATTTGGAATTTTTTACAAAAGAAAATCTCTTCGAAAATTCAAGAGAATTTTCACCAAACAACTTTATAGTTTATACCCAATTAGGTCTAGTAATCTTTTTACCATTATTACTTATTTCCTTTGTTTATGGTAAGCGGTAACCTCTATGTTATGCTTCTTGTGCATATGGATGCATAGTGTAATACTAATTGTTTATTATTTAATAATCATTAATTATTATTTTATTCATCAAAGCTTTATTACCTAACAAATCAATCAATGAATTTAATCATATTAAACAAATTAAGTCAATTTGTAGTTCATTTTTTCCAAGCCTGTAGTTGTCAATTCAATTGACTTTCCTGTTTTTCAAAATTAATACTAACTTTAAAGTTATATTTTAAAATGAATTATTTCATGACATACAAATTATACATGAAAACTATTAAATTTGATGTAAGATTACTTTTTTTTCTTTTTTTACTTCATTTATTTTCTTAACAACACATGAGTTTCTAATATTTTCAGATAATCACCATACTGTTTGATAATTTTCAATCTCTTAACTCAATGATGGATGAAATTAACCTACATAAATGTTAACTAATTACATCCCTAGTTTTATAATTGAAGCTAGAAAAGTGTGAATTGTCATATTTTCAATTTCCAACCTTAGGTATCATTAGCATAGTAGAAAGCTAAGAACCTCTTTGGCAAAGCAATACAAGGGGCCTATGTCCTTTATGAAATAATAACAGTCCACAAAGTAGTATAAGTGAAATGGAGAAGGCAAGGGTTAGTGTCAAATCTAACCCAAAGTAGTATTCAAAAGCCAAGGGTTGTTGTTGACGCCAACGCTTGGCATTGATGTTAACCTGTTATTTTTGCCCTTCCCACTACATTCATCAAATCCCACATTTCCATTTCAAAAAAAAAAAAATCCTCATCTATTGTCGTGTTATTACGTTGTTGTTGCTAATCCTAGAAGTTTCGTCATCGACCTTTGATTGTTGAAGTTGTTTATCTATCGTCACTTAAGGATTGCTCTAATGATCTCTAAATTTTTTTCGCTCTAATGCCTTAAATCTATTGGATTCTTCTTGTTTATTCACGGGAAAGCAAGCCAATGGTGATCACTTATGCTATATGTATAATACTCTTATACTATATTATATGGGGATGTTTTCATGGGAAAGCAAACAAATATTCTTTTGTATAAAATATTTGCAATAACATGCAAAATATGTAAGTATTCTGCGTACATTCACGTGCATGAACATGTGAAAGCGAGCAAATATTTGCATATTCCTTATTCTACTTTTTACTAAGAATATATTTTGTGCAATATTCTTTACAAATAATATATTCTTTATATATTTTTATATGTATTATATATAAGCCAAGATTCTTCACGCCAAGGCCTTCAGGCTGCATTTTTCACGGGTGGTAAAGGCTTCAATTATTGGATTATTTTTCTATGTGTTGCTTCAATATTGGATTAATATTAACTATAATTTAGGGAGATAAGATCAAGTGAGATTAAAATTTTTTAAATTTAAATTTAAACGTTAGAAGTTTAAATTTAAATATAATTTAATGTAAAAAATTTAAATTCAAAAATTTTTAAATTCACTTAATCTTATTTGACACTTGCATAAATCTTGTTTCAAATATTGATACCGTATATCTGCACATATTTTCTCTCTCTCTTTGCAATACATTAAAAGAATAGTGTTGCTTTGTCCGGTTTTTTAAAGTTAAAGATAAGAGCGGTTTAGGTATTCTAACAAATAAAGTAGTAAAAATGTTTAGAATGTGAAAAGTATGATATAAAGGTATAAGTGGGCTTAAATTAGGGCAAAAAATTCAATTGTTGAGACTTGTTTAAGTCTGAGAGGAGGGAATGTAGCACCATATCACTCAACCACAAGTTTGGTGTCTTGCATGAAATTTACTTATAATTAAAGACAAGTAGAAAAGTAATTCGAGCTCAAATATAATCACCATATCAAGTGGCCCCAAATATTTTTTTGGCAATTCAAGCAGTCATCTTACAATTCAAGCCCTCCCTCACAAGAGTTAAAAAAGTACATATTGATCCTTGATGTTTAGTAGAATTTGAAAGTAACACTTACATTCAAGGTTGTTTATATATTTGTGAAAGTCTGAAATAATTATAACATTTCATTATGTTAAATGATATTACGAATCTAAAAAAAATAGTCAAAAGGCTTTTTAAAAGGGATAATTGACATCTATCACCTTTTTCCACTAAAGGCATTGATTTTTTATTTTTAATAAAAAGATTAAATTTTTAAAATTTTCTATTAAAGTGATTGAATTTTTTTATTTTTTAATTAAAAAATCAAAATTTCATTTTTTTTTATTGAAGATATCAAATAAACATAATTATGATTATTATTTTTTTCTTTTTTTTAAGTAAAATGATTAGTTTAGTATTCCAATAAAAAAATAATAACAATTTATTTTTTAATAAAAAAATTAAACATCCAATACCTTTAATAAAAAAAAAGAACCCTTAAATAGAAAAGGTACGGGAGTTTGAAAGCTCCATACGTTATTATCTTTAATAAAATAATATCTTAATTATAAAAAAAAAATTAACAGATTATTAAAGTTATTTTAGACTTTGGTACAAAATTCTTTATATAATTGTTAATTGACAAGGACCTAAATGTAACTTTTAGATTTTATTGGACCTTAAAAGTGATAAACCAAATTATTTAAAGGGAAATCGATTAAATTGACCATAATTCAATGCATCCAAACAAAATGGACCAACTTTTGGGGTATTAAACAGATCTGACTAAACTTTACATTTTGACGTAAATATTTTCACAGCCTACCAAACAAGACCACTATGATTTTATTTATTTCTTCCTTTAGTTGCTGAACATTACCATAATCTTTCTAATCCCCTAATATTTATAAGACTATTTTATATTTTCATTTGTATTAGGTCTTGAAATCTCATGTTATTTAAAAAATCATAAAAATATTAATTAAATAATTTATGAGCTCATAAATTATCAAGACAATTTTTTTGGATTACAAACAAAATTATGATCAATTATGTATTTAAAATTGATTATATTTTAATAATGAGTCAAATTAAAGTGGATATAAACCTAGTTTACTTGAGCTCGAAAGAAACTATTTCTAAACAAGTTTGAACTCGAGCTAAAGCTTGGGAGTGTAATATTATCAAACTCAAACTTGAACATCAGGTTGCTCGATTTGTGAGCTTGATTTGAAACTAATAATGTAATTTTAATTAATATATAACAAAATGATATTATTTTAATACGAGTCAAATTAAGTTAAATTTTATAATCAAACTTAAGTTTGGTTCAAAAGAAGCTCAATTTGAGACTATTCCTAGGTCAATATCAGACCCAATGTTTTAACTAACTTCCTGAAAAATGACACAGAATGAAACACATCAACGTAAAAGAGGGCTCATCATAACTATTTTTCTTACATCGTTTTACCCAACATTCCCCACTAGTCTGGATATCAAACAGCCATCCCCATAAAATAATTTAAATGCCCAAAAGGTTAATCTCAATTCAGCCACCCATAGTCACAATCCTACTTAGTAATGATACAAATTATTTGTGTTTTTGTTTAATTTGTATTTTAAAATTTTAAACCTAAAATATATTAAATTTATATTTTATATAAAATATGTATTTTCACCTTTTTTTTATATTTTTAGTTTTTAATGAATTTTTAAAGTATAAAAATATTCTTTATATTTTCAATTAATTATCATAATATCATAACTATATAAAACAAAAAACTTAATTTTTTGTCATCTAAATTCCTAACGCAACGTGTATTTTACATTTTCAATGACATTATGAAGATATTCCATAGTACATGTTTAATTTTCTTAACTCAAATATCAACAAATCATAATATTTTGGTGATGATTTGATAACAAATTCATGAAATGATATTTTTGGTAACAATTGAATTTTTATTATATATTATGTTATATTAGGTTTAATAGTCAATTAAATACTTTATGTTTGACCTGTTATATTAATTTTAATTAGGAGATATATGAAAAATGCTAAAATTATCATTGATATTGCTATTTTTTTTAGAAATGTATTATTAATGATGTATAATGTTAAACCCATATATGCACATTCCATATCTTTTCTGTATGCAAATTTTATGATTTTTTTTTTACAAATATATTTTTTATCACTTGTCATATTATACCCGTATAATTTTCGTATCATTCTTTTTCTTCCGTTCATATATTTACTAACTATTTTTAAGATTTACAACAATATTGATAATGCATAAAAGGGGTATTTGGTAGGGGGAGATTAAATATTACTGTGCTAATTTATCTTTTATTACTTACATTATTTTGTTTGGTTTATAAGTAAGAGAAAATTTCTGTAATTTTTTATTATCAATAGTGATATGACATGTAATATAAAAGAAAATTTAATTACTGTCTTTATCTGGATTACTAAGGTAACCTTGATTTTATTATAACTATATCTTTATTTATTAGTTTTGTTAGGGTAATAATAATCTCATTTTCAATTAATATAACAAATAATATAAAAAATATTTTATAATAATTATATCTAAAAGAATTTAAGTAAAATAATATATTAATATTCTTTTATTACTTCTAACCAAATACAATAATTATTTATATTTACCCAATTCTACAAAATTTTATCAAATAATAATTATTTATAATTATCCAATTTTATCAAATATAATAACAATTTATCTCTAAATAATATATCTTTCTAATAATATTTTAATTTTGATAATAAAACATTTCTAAAAACAAACACCTCTAAAGCGTTACTAAAACATGTTTAAAAAGCAATACCTGATTTGCATTTACCTTTCCCAAAAGGTGCAATGCTATGTCAACCTTACCAAAAACTGCTATGCTATGTCTGAATATCCAACTGGAGGGAAAACAATCTGAATAAACCGTTGACATTTGCATTTGCTTGAACCGAATAATCTGGTTTACTATCATTGAAGAAAAATGTCTAGAGAATAAAAAGGGAAAATACATACTTAAACAATATCCAAGCCATTACAAGACAAAAACAAAAGGATCCCAAATTTCAAAACAATGTTTTAGATAATTAAGCCTTGAGTCTTCCATAGAACTTGGCCTTTTCCTGTGTAGTCTGGAACCGACCATGACCGAACTTGGAGGAGGTATCAATGAACTTGAGCTTAATCTCCTCCATTGCAACTCTCGTTGTCTGCTTCAACAAAGACTGCCTCAACGTCACGACACGCTTTTTAGGTCCAACACAGCAGCCCTTGATCAACAGGTAATCTTCTTTCACGATACCATAGTGGGGGAATCCTCCCATCGGTGTAATATCCTTCTCAGTCCTGATAGCAGAAAAGTTTATGCATGAGGCTTGACAGTTGATGTTTTAAAGAGAAAGTAACATTAATTCAAACCTGTCATATTCAGTCATGGCAGAGTGAGACTCCTCGCCAGTCTTTCCAAGCTTGTAGATTTTCTTGTTCATCTCTGTGCGGTGATGGTAACCATTTTGCCCAGCCCTTGCAACAGTGAATGAGACCCTAGCAGGATGCCAGGCACCAATACAAGCAACCTTGCGAAGACCACGGTGAGTCTTGCGAGGGAGACGAGTGACACCCCAACGAGTAACCACACCCTCATAACCCTTACCTTTAGTAACACCGATTATGTCAATCATTTCATCTTTCTGGAACACAGCATCAACAGGAATTTGCTTCTCAAAGAAACCATATGCAAAGTCGACCTTCTGGGCAATGGTTCCACCATTAACCTGGATCTCCATCAGATGGGCTTTCTTCTGCTTCAGTCCCTTCATTTTTCTTATCTACAATATGAAACAAAATCTCAAAATAACAAAAAGGTGAACACGATGACAGCAACTAGAAATGGGATAATGCTCGTGTTGGAGGAAGAAAATTACCTGGGTGTGGGCCAAAACACGAATAACAGTACAGTACTTCTTCATTTTTTCCAACTGAGACTCAATATCTTTTTTCCCATCTTCACTTTCAAACTTCTTTGAATACTTGGTGAAGGCCTTCTTCTTAGATTTGCACCAGTTCTTGTAGAACCTCCTCTTAATCTCTTCACTAAGATGCTGAGCCCAGACTGTGCAAAGAGACCGAAGCCCTCGAGGTGTCTTCACATAACCAACAACACCCACAACCACCATGGGAGGTGTTTCTATAATAGTTACTGCTTCGCATGCTTCCTTCTTGTGGAGCTCTAGAAGGAAAGGAAAACAGGGTTAGAAGATCCAGCAAAAGTTTTCCTATCATGGTGAAACTCTTCTAGCATATTAGGTTTCAACCGCTGATTTACTTCAGCCCAAGTTTTGAGAAGATAATAATAACAAAATTATCCAGAATAAAAATGTAATCAATACAATCACCAGCTAAGCAGCAGTCAGACATTTTGCACACAAACCTCAAAGAATTTTTTTTTTTTAAGATATGTAGCACACAGTTAGTCCACATAGTGCCTCCATCATTATTTCTTTGTTGTTGTTGCAAGCTATAAAACAAGAATTTAACCCTGATCTATCCATTAAAATATCAGATTTAAGCTAACTAAATTTCTGTTACAAATTCTGAAAATCAACATGCTACCCATTGTGAAAACAGAATATCAATACTGTAAATCTACCAGTGTAAAGCATAATTAGCAGAATTGAAACTCACTTGATCCTGGTTTCTCCACGTCTCTAACAATGTGGGTCATCCCAGCTTTGTAACCCAGGAAGGCAGTCAGTCTGCACGGTTTTGTTGGATCGTCTTTTGGGAAGGCCTTCACTGTGAAAGCACAGAAAAGAGAATAAAGAGTAGAAACTATATAACAAAATATATTCAAATATTATCATCATGATAGCACCCATACTCAAACCCAACATATTACAACAATAATATAGTTTAGACAAGTTAGATTACAGTAATATCACAATAATTGTAGTAAAAGAATACAGCCAACAGTCAATTCAAGGGAAAAAAATGATACATTAAATACAAAAATGATAGAAAATTGGATTGACAAGAAAAAAGAACAAGAAAAGATGGTTATAAGAACCACATGACGCCAATGATATAATTCCAGCTTCATCAATTTATTTCAATTAAATTGTAACTTAGAAAGAAAAAAATCACATAAGATTTTTTTTATTGCGATGTTTGGCTACACATCAAAAAATCATATGGTAAAAATATAAATCCTAACAAAATTTTTATAACACTATCCACTAGCATAAAAAGCATAATCCTTTTTAAATGCAGACATCACAATTCTATTTGGCACATAAACAAGCAAATAATTTAAAACCTCTGCATGAACTGACTAGTAAGATATAAAACCTTTTCCTCTGTGACGGGCTGCTCTCTTTCTCGGGAGAAACCCCAAAGATCCATGTCGTGGGTGTTCAAACTTTCGATGAGACATCCTTCCTGACAAATTTAACGGCAATAAACATTTCTTATTTCAATGGAACTATATTTATATACATAAGTAAACTTGAACCACACATATATATTAATAACAAACTCAAATCCGCAAAAATCAAAACTAATTCAAAATAAATAAATAAATAAATATTAAAAAACACATTGACACAAACAATTAGCTTCAGCCAAAACATATAAATTTGATAGATAGACCACATCTCATAAGCTCCTTTTTTATTAATAGAGTTGACAAGTACTATGAAAAATAAAAGATCTAGTCAATAAAATTTTTGTAAAAATTTTATCCTCCGAACAGAACAGATAAGAAAAACCTGTGTAACCATTCTTAATGTCCATCCAAAAACAAAAATAATAAATTTACTGCAAAATGCAAGAAATGCAACACAAAAACTTAAATAAGAATATCAAAATAAAGGTAGGAGGCAAATGATTTTAAAACTTTCAAAAATAAAAATTTTAAATTACCAGAGGATTTTTCAAAAGAGAAGAAAACCATTAAAACAAAACAAAATAAATAAATTAATAATGATAAAATTAACAAGGGCAATTACCAGATCTATAACTTAATATTTAAAAACATTTCAAACTAAAAAAAATATTTCATCAAAAATATATTGATTATCATGACAGGTAATTAAAAATTAATCCTTGCAGTGAATAACAATTGGATTTCAGAAGAAGGCAGATGATAGAAATTGGTCCCCAACCAAAGGCCTATGGCAAACTCAAAAGCATGCCAATTCTCGAGCTCATTGGTATTTCTTTCCAAAAACCCGTAATCAGATTTCTGGTAAAAGAGCCCATTTTCGAGACTCCAGCCTTGATTATCCGTCACCTATTTCTTTTGGGGATACAATTCAATCAATCACCAAGACAGGCTCAACACCAAAATATATTCACACAATGATTTCAAATCAATGTGAAAAGACAATAAAAGCCATTAAAAGATCTCAAATCTGTACCATTAAGAATGTAATTTAAAAAAAAGAATTTGTTTCCAAAAATAAAATAGGTAAAAACATTCCTACAATGATGGTTAATAATTAAACAAATTAATTTCACATACAGATATGTGATATTTATCATTTAGAACACTATGAGCATCTCATATATGCAGATTTGATTGTAAATTATAAAAAACAATACTCTTTATTCATAAGAAAAATTAAATATCGCAACTAAGTACCTATTCTTTTTTCTTCTTAAAACCGATTCAAAAACAGTTCTAGAGAATCCTAATAATCATTTAACGCATATAGAATACTTTAAAGCTAAGCTTAGTGAACTAAAACAAAATATGAATATACAAAAACTAGCACAAAATAAATTCAAGGTTCTAAAAGATCATAACTTTACACCATAAACAAAAATAAAACCACCAAACAAAAAATCCAAGATGCAGAAAAGAAAACGATTCCTGATTTACAACAACATATCTGTAATACCCACAAAAAGTACATTAAAGGAGGGATTTTTTCAATAGCATAAAGCGTAAACTAGTAAAGAGAAGAATATACGAACTGGTTTTGGGGGGAATGAAGATTGAACGATAATACCCCTTGAGTTTAACGAAAAAGCCTGTAGAGAATGGGAGCGGCAATGGCTTCGAAATGCAAGATGCAAATGTAGCAGAGAGTAGCACTTATACTGCATTTGTTTAGATTTGACGGCTACGATTGGTTCTATGGATTTATGTGAACCGTTGGATCTTCACTCTAGGGTTTTGTTATTTTCGGCCAACACTTGACAAGGTCCAATTGGGTTAGCCCATTTTTTTGGGCTCAGAAGGATCCGTGCTCTTGCTTACATTTGCAATATAATCGTTATAGGGTGGAGTTGATTCAAACTGATTCAGAATGAATTTATGGTTTAGGGGGCATATTCATATAAAGGAAGTAGGTCATCCAATCCAAAGAGTCTTGTTTACAGGGGAATATTAGTGAACATAGAGTGAATTATAATCATTAAGAGAGTGTTATTCTTGAGTGAAATTGTATTCGAAACAGATTTGTAAATATCAAAAGTCAAGAGTCTGTTTGTGATTAGTAATAACTTTTTGGTATATAAGCTTGAAAATATCTCTGACTTCTTACACAATTTAATAAAACTTTCCTTTCTCCATAATGAATCTATTGCTTATTCTCTCTCTCTCTCTCTCTAATTTACTTTCAACATTTGCTAAACCTAACTCACACACAAATCCTTAGATCATAACACTAGGTTTGTTTCCACAATTGCTTTTTTCTCTGCATGAAAGAATCGATTTCAAGTTAGAGTTTCAGCTTGGTAGCTTAGTGCAAGATCATTTTATTTGTTAATTCTTTGATATTATTTATCTCCCCAGACAATGTTGTTTGTTCTTTTTACAGTACTATTCATATCATTGACAAAAGTACTAAAAGAATACCAAAAAAGTATTTTACTTAAATATTTTTGAAAGATTATTAGATACAAATTAGTATTATATTACTCATTAACAATAAAATTATGTATACAATTTTGTGCACAAACAATAATATGTCATTATGTGATTAGGTATTTAATTTTTAATTATTCAATCATATGATAACACGTTGTTTGTGCACATAACATTACTCTTTGGTTAAACTAACATGTCTTATATTAAATATTTGCTTTGTATATTTTCTAAAATAATTTCAATCTTGAAAATAAATCAAGTTTTTTGTGTTGTCAAAACTAAGAAATTAGTTAATTAGATTATTTTTTCAAGTTGTTATTTTATTGCCAATATATATATTTTTTGAAATATTTTTTTGTTACTTGTTATTTTAATAGAAAATATGATATTTTTGCCTTAAAAATTAATAAGCATACAATTATAACAAAATTAATATTACTTTGATAATCTTTTAAATATCTAAGGTAAAAGTGATAATCTGATTATCCTTATATTATATGTCACGTCACCCATGTTGATAGAAGATTATTATGATTTTTTATTAACTGACAAATTAAATAAGATAATATTAATAATAAAAGATGAGTTATCATCAAATGCCCTGTTAAAGGTGAGTAATTATTCCTAAGTTTATATTCCAATTAATTTAGTCAAAGCTGTAACATGAATTGGTATCTCAACGTCTTAACATGTGCACTCTTTGGTCAGATTTTTAAAATAGTCATACTTGCACAATGGGTAGCTCTAGGCTATAGTCTTGCCTACTATTTTTTATTAGAAGTAGGTAAGGTCCATATTGCAAGGGTTTTACCCCATACCTCTATATGAGATTAGTGGTAAGCTATAAGGTTAGCCCTATTGCCCTAATCCTTCTACTACCACCAAAAATCTCCTTGAAAGTCACATTTTGAATATGCACTTCCTAAATTTGGACATCCTCTTACAAAATTCGGGTTAACGCTATAAAAACCTCTTTAAATTCTAGAGACCCAAACTCATGTTTAAGTTTTAATACAACTCTTCAGACTAGATTATTACTGTTTGGTGAAAAGATATAGTTTTGCTAGAAACGACATCTTATACTTATTCCTTAAGATAAAAATACATATATGCATGTAACACTTTCTTCTAGAAGTATTGTTCTTTAAAGAAAGATGTCACTAGTTAAACTAATTGAACATGTGATCATTTATAAACTTAATCATACAAACTCATAAATCCAACATAACATCAAAATTATTTAAATACCCTTACATTATCATCAAGTGGAAACATGTCAAAAGATGTCTATTCATAAATATAAAAAAACATCATCTCATAACGTGTGTAATAGAGTACATAAAATTTAATACATAACATAAGATTATTACAAATAAACTAAAGTGTCAAAATTGCTCTCATGCAATCTCTATGCTCACTGACCGCTGCTCACTCTGTAGCCATCATTGTAGCACCCCTTTTAAAAGTATTACTTTATAGAGGAAGATATCACCATATTGACTATTTGAGAATATATTTTTTTCAAAAACAAGTAATAAATTTTAAAAATCTTTAAATAAGACTTCATTCATTAAACTTTAAAAATTAAGAAAATACCCTTATTAAAACATGTAACAGAAATGTATAAAATATGTCCCAAACTGAAACATAAACTGAAAAGTCTAAGTATGTGTAGCCAAATACATACAAATCAATGACAAAAATGCCCTCATAGCTTTATGCTCACCAACTGTTGCTTGTCCCATAACCATCACTATCACCTGTACTATACACATGAAAATAAGGGAGTGAGTGATAAAATACTCAATAAGTAGGAGACTTTATTGCTAACTTTTACATAATCCTCAAAGTGTCGTTGATCTTGACTTATATTAGCTCTGTCATCTGAAGCCAACATTAAACTTCCTTTAAGATGACAGTGTCTTATATGTTATCTTTCTGCTCATACGAAACTTTAGGAAATGTCTAGGCTATTTATTTTAACTCTTAGGTCAAACTATGTCTCGTTTGGTCACTAAGGAACCATACATTGAAATCTTATCTGGCATAACCATAACTTTTTTTTGGTGGAAACATCATATCTAAAAGCCATAATTGAAACTATATACTAGGCCAATCAAACCAAATTGAATACAAAGATTTGACATCTTGGTTATATGAGTTTTCTCTCTAGGTTCCACTACACCTATCTTATTCTTAATTAGGTTTTATTATGAGTATGGTGTCTTACTATGAGAGGTTTAAGGAATGTGTACTTATGGTGCCCCCTCGTACTGATCCTATGATGTTTAGCATGCGTGGATATCGAGCCTTAACTTAACTCAACTTGCTTTTGCTTTCACCTAAAACATATCTTGTGTGTTACTAAAACTTTATCTCTTAGGCATGTAGGGTACTTCTACGTTCCCAGGATTTGTGAAAAGTCTCTTGGGATGACCCATTTTATCTTTAGCTTAGTTCCCTTGTTTTTTCCTTTTTGCTACCCTTCATACATGGGTGTGTGCTTCTTGATACATGGGGGTGTATCCCCTTTTTCTCATACACGACCATCTTTATCATGAACTCTCCTTGTGTAAATCCCTACTATATACATGGGCATGTAACTTAATAACACAAGCGTGTGCCCCTTTTGTAAATTAATACACTTTTCTTTTCTATACTCATCCTAACCGTACTACTTTTTAAGGGTATTTTGGTTATTTCACCTCACACATGGTCATGCTAAAGTTATATGCGGATAGTCCACATGCCTTAGTTGACCATTCAACGATTAATGATGTCCAACAACCATTGGATCGCCAAAAAACTTAATCCAAATTTTGGAGTTCATGTACATAGGCATATATCCTATATCATACAACTATGTATCAAATCTAGAATTTGGAAGAGTAGACCTACAATCATGCTTTAATTCGATCTCTACACCTTTTTATCAATCCCAAGCATACCTAAGGTGTTTATAACACACTTTTAATGCCATTTGAGTATCTTCATAACACAAATCATGAATCATCAAAATACAAACCCTAATTATAGTCGATATAAAGCTTTGACACTATAAACTTAAGGAGGCATTCATGACAATGTTAAATAATCAAATCAAAATAAATATCTCATCACTAACATTAACTATTGGAATCAACATGATAGCATGACATATATCTTATCATGGTTGGGCACTAATAATCAAGTATTAAGACTTGATTACTCAATGCTCATCACATAATCATTTAAATATCAAACTATCATTATAAAATCGAACCCACTTATTAAGTCATGCATTCAACAGGGTAATTCATCCCCTAAACCTTCATTAAACTAGGCATAGGATTAAAATAGAGAAGGGTCTACTTGCCTCTTTGCCAAAATTGCAAAAGTCAAGGTTCATTAGTGAGCCTCTATCTCTCTAACTTTTCTCTCACCATGTCATCAAAAAATGATTGTTAAAGCTGCCACAAGGTAACCTAGTTAGTACACTTTAACGTTCCCTTCTCTTTCTCTACAATCATGTGATTAGGGATACGAATAAAAATCCCTAAAACATAGTAAACATGCCTTTTTAAGTTGAAATCATGTAACGTTGTACATGGGCATGTATCCAACATACATAACCATGTATCACTCAATTCAAACTTTTATGTTGAATCACCTTATTCGACTGACATGACAAAGACACACAGGTGTGGTTTCTTAAACAGATCGTGTGTCACTCAACATTCATATTTTAACTTTAAACTTACTTAACATCATACTTAAACATATGAAAAGGTCGTTATGCCCTTGAGATATACTTATGGATGTTACAATCATGGTCACATGTACCTTCAAACATGAAAGTAGGAGAATGAGTGATAAGTCATTAATAAGTATGATACTCTACTACTAACTTTTATATAATCTCTAAAATGCCCTTGGCTCGACCATCATAACTTTATCATTTGGAGTTTATCTTTAAACTCTCATTTGGATGATTATGGGTCCTACATCTCATATATGTAACTCATACTGAACTTAGGAACCTTTAGGCTACATAACATATCTCTTAGGTCAACTATGTCTTGTTCGGTCACTAAAGAACCACTTCTTGAATCCCTAACTAGTGTGACCATGTCTTCTCCTGGTGAAAGCACTTATGGAAACTATGTTGATCAAACTAGATTGAACACAAAGATTTGACACCTTGGCTATGTGAGCATTCTTTGTACAGTCCACTTGTCTACACTACTATTAGACTATGAACTATAGTTGTAATATGCTTTTACTATAAGCTAGTATCCTATTACGGGTATGGTGTCCTACTACGGACATGTCATATTGTGGGCGGTGTAGTGAGTATGTACTCATGGTGGCCCCATATAATAACCCTACAACATCTAGCATGCATGCATCTTGAGAGCATTTATGTCTTTTTCCTATTGCTTGTTTTCTTTATGTATATGGTTATTTGTGGACTTGAACGGTTGTGGATGGTTGAAGTGCATGCCTATGTATGTGTTGAGAGGGGTAGAATAGTTATTTCCTTAGTTAGTGAATACGCGAATTATTCACATTCCCATACACGTATTAAACACGTTCAAAAAAATTTTTGAACCAAAAACGTATTAAACATATAGTTTATACCCCATTTGTATTAAATTCAAATTATACATCGTATTTTATGTTTGTCTTTTTTTGAATTTTTGGCTAAACTTAAAGTACAAAATTGTTCCTTTTATTTTCAATTATTTATGAAAATACCACTACTATTTAAAAAAAGCTTAACAACATTTCTTTCTTAATTTTCAGTCCTAATTTTGTGTTTTCCTGCCCTGTGGTATGTACAAAGATTCACTCTAATTTAAAGCCTAAAATCTAAGCTGATTAATTTGTTTGTTTTTCTTAAGTAACAAGTGCATTACTTATTATACAAAGAATTTTGATTATGTATTATAGTATATTAGGTTTAATAGTTAATTAAATACTTTACATTTAAATTGCTATATTGATTTTCAATAGAAGATTCTTGAAAAATACTAAAATTATTATAATATTATCATATTTTTGGAAACGTATTATTGATGATGCATTGTATTAAACTCGTATATACAAGTTCCATACATTTTTTGTATGCAAATTTTAAGGGTTTTTTTTACAAACATATTTTTTATTATTCATCATATTATACCTGTATAATTCGCATATCATTTTTTTGTTCATTCCCATATTTTCTAAATAGGGTTATTTCATGTAAGACATGTGAAAATGGCTAAAGGAAAATGATGAATGACTTTATGGGTTGGGGCACACACCTATTCATCAAGTTCAAAAAGTGGATAAGGTGGTTTGCAAGGATCATAAATCATAGTTTTTGACATGTCATTGCAAGGACGACCATGTCTTTTGGATACATGGTCATTCATGGCATTATGACACCAAAATAAAAAAGAGGTTTTGCAATATGTTTGGCTCATTCATGTGTTGTATCACTTCTAGAGCCAAAAAATAAGCATGGTAAACATTTAAGGAGTGATGAAGTATTGTTAGAGGATTAAACAGTTGTTGGAAACTTGTCTAAGCCATGTGAAACTTTTTGCTTGTTACTAGAAGAAAGCTAAGTAGATGTTCCTTCTTTGAAAGCTTCAATTTTAATAGAGAAAGCATGTGATGTGGTACTTTTATGAATGAAATATGTATTGTAGATTGTATGTGATGTGTATGATGGATGATTTATGCTTGTTATAGTTAAAAATCAGACTAGGTTGAATATTGATTACTTTGATGGCTAGATATTTATTTGGTGATCTCACTTTTGCTTGATGGAGAAATATTTGATGTTATGTTGATGTAGAAACATTCTAGAGTTGATTATTGATGGTTTGGCATGATCCTTCATTTAAAGATTATGCTGGTTGATTGGAAATCAACAAAAACTAGTGAGGCAAAAATTTACAGATCGTTATACACGATCGTGCTTGCTTATAGGGATGCCTGTGTTTTCCTTAGGTTAGAGATGACGTCTTCATTCATCAAGGGATAAGCATTATGTAGTTAAGGTCAAAGGCTGATGTATGGTATGGGACAAACACTCGTTTATGATAACGTGGACTCATGCTCATACATATATGGAGGCACGACTATAACTTTTAGAATAAGGAATTTAATAGATGCAAATGGACGTTAGGTCAATATTAGTCAAAATTAAAGATGCATGACCATCCCTTATAAGGAAGGACACTCGTGTATCATTAAATATTTGGAGACAAGCATGCATGAAGTAGGCACACCTATCTATGATTGTTGAAATGATAATTTTATCTCTTATGATTGTGAATAAGAGGAATAAGGTCATTGAGACCCTTATGAAGGCAAAACAAGTTAACTAGCTATTTTGAGGGTGTTTGACTATATGGATAATAACATGGACCCTAACTAGAGTAGATCCAAGTCAGAATTAAAAAAGTGATGTAAATTAATTTCCCCACTAGTTATGTGTAGTGTGGCAATATTGTGAAAGCATTAAGGCTATTTGATAGAGATAAATACTTGTAGGATATATTATGCACTCAATTTTGGGATGCCTTAGTATATGAGACGTATGTATAAGGGTATATGGCAAGGGAGGAACCTGGAGTTTGATTCCCAATGTGACGAGGGTGTCATTTGCCCAAAGTCTGATCACTATTATGTAGTGTGCATTTTTATGATAAACATTTGGGATGTCGTATGCTTTACTTAACATATAGGACAATGATGTACATTGTATAATAATAGCTATTGTGATGACATAGTTGATAAAGTTGTGGCATAAGTGTGTCAAAATAGTTCAAATGGGCATTTAGGATACTATAGAAACATCTGGGAATACCACATTGTGTTATAAATTTAGAACACTATTATTGGTTGTGGATTATAGGATGCTAAGAGGTCACCTACTTACTGAGTGTTTATCACTCATTGTATTCCTTATTATAGTTTTATAGGTAGGAGAGAGGATTAGTGGGGCATGTAATGAGCCAACTGGTCATTATGGGTTATTACATGAAAGGAGGGGCAATATCATCATTTTACTATTTAAATGTTTGTTATGTATTTATGAATATATGAATTTCATTTAAGCACAATTATGTTATGATGTGGATTTTAGATACTTTTATAGTTGTGGATTATGTGATTATCCTCATTTATGATATAAATGTTTTTAATTAAATGAGTTTAAACCTTTTTGCACACTTTGGTCTTTAAGTGGTAACCATGCCATTTATCTATTGTGCAGTTGAGTTTAGTGTAAAGCTAGCATACCTTTTTAGGTTTATATTTTAGATGGATGTATCTATCTAGAGAGAGATGTTACATTTCTAGTAGCAAATCATGATTTTAAAACCCAAAAATGTGTTCAAGAATAAGTGTCTTAAAGTGTATAAGATATGTATATAAGTGCCCCTATGCAATGTTGACCACTCTTGTAATTATACCATTATAAGTATATTTAATTTGCATTCAAAATAGTGGTATATATGCTTGAGTTTGTATGATGAGGAAATTTAGGAGAATGATTAGTGAGACATGTGATGTCTCTACCCTTGATAGGACCTAGACAATGGATTAGGGACAAACCTCAAGTATAGTTGTAACACCTACTTTCGATAGTTCAATGATCAGGCATATCATATAGGAGGTTCTTCAAGAGAACTATAAGGCATTAAAGAGTGTCAGATAATTAGTTAAGGTTCCACTAATAGCTGAGCAGTAATCCAAACAAGAAAAAGTGGATAATGAGGTAGACAAACTTGTGGGTGGTAACAGAGGACAGTTACATCTTATTTATAGTCTTTTAGGCAGACATCAACCTTTTGAATTCAAAGGTACATAAAGACTAATAACAGACCGGAGACTACCTAAAAGTAATAGAGGATGTCATGAGCAAGACCAATAGAGTAGGATTGAGTCTAATATGGTAGCTTTCGTTTAAATGGATATGCCAAAGTTTGGTGACAAATAACTTATGAGACACTTCAAGTAACTAAGATCACTTGGGTTGATTTCAAGATGTTCTTTGAGGTAGAGTAATTATTAGTTGACATTATGTATATCTATGCATAAAAGTCATAAATCTTAAACAAGGCTCTATGATAGTAAAGGAATACTCGACTTGGCTTAATTCATTAGCTAAATATGCTTTCGAAGTAGCTAGTATGGTAACAAGCAGAATGGAAATATTCATCCATGGATTGAGATTTGATAATGCTCAGGATATGATAATGGGAAATTATACCCTCAACTCTTATACTAAATCCCTAAGGCATTGAGATCAAAGTTGATTTTTTTAGAGGATAGTCTAAGACTGCGATATGCTAATATAAAAGCTCCAATATAGATGTTAGATTAGGCTCTAACCAGAGGTAGTTGAAATGATCATAGTAGGGATAATAAAGGTAAGAAGAGCTTTTAGTCTAAGGGATACAAAAAGAACTATAATGGTAAGAAGTAAAGAAAATAGGATAAGCTAAAGAGAAAGGATCTTTTTGCATGTCATAGATGTGGATGCAGACATGTTAGAGAGTGCACAATTAGGTAGATATTATGTTTCAGGTGTAAACAACTAGGCCATTTTACTTATAAATGTACCACAACAATACCAGTCCTTGTTAAGTAGACTATTAAAAGAAGACAAACGAGGGTGCACACAACGATGTAAACCAAGCTAAGGCCAACCTTTTTATATTGAACAATGTAAAGGTAAGAAAGACATTACGTAAAAGGTGTATGGGTTATTTGGCACATGCTGTGAGTAAAACTAATGAATTAGTCATGAGTTTACAAGATACACAAGTGGTGTGTGAATTATAAGATGTATACCTTGATAATCTGTCATGCTTATCACCTAAGAAAAGAAGGTGGAGCTCAATATTGAGATAGCCTTTATGACAATGTCGATCTCTAAAGCTTCACACATAATGACCCCAACCAAGCTTTAAAAGTTAAAGAAGTAATTGCAGAGCTTCTAGATAGTGGCTTTGTTAGACTGAGCTAGTCACTTTAGGGCCTACTGTGGAAAAGAAGGACAGGTCGATACGTATACATTGATTATAGAGAATTAAACAAGATAAAGATAAAGAATAAGTACACCCTTCTAAGGATTGATGATTTATTTTATCAGCTAAAGGGTGCTTGGTATTTTCTAAAATTGACTTGAGATCCTTGTATAATTAAGTCTAAGTAGCCAAGAGGGATATTCCAATGATTGCTTTCAAGATGAGGTATGGACACTATAAATTTATGGTGATGTTTTTTGGTTTGACTAATGCACTAGCGATCTTAATGGATTTGATGAATAAAATGTTTTAGGATTACCTTGAAAATTTTATCATGGTGTTTATAAATGACATTTTGGTATATTCTAAAACTCGGGAGGGGCATCTACAACACTTGAGGATTATGTTGCATAGGTTAAGAGACAGGTAATTGTATGCCAAATTTTCTAAGTGTGAGTTCTAGTTAGATAAGGTGACATTCTTTGGACACGTGTTTTAATTGATGGCATCTCAGTAGACCCAAGTAAAATTGAGATTGTGTTGAAGTGGTAATGGCCTAAGACAACTAAGAACATACAAAGTCTTCTTAGATTGGTAGGATATTATAGATGATTTGTAAAGGGTTTTCTTAAGTTAGCCTAATTATTGACAGAGTTTACTCATAGAGATCTTCTCTTTAGATGGTTTGACTCTTATGAGGAGAGTTTTTATGAGCTGAAAAGGAGGGTGACATCGGCTCTTATTTTGACACAACTAACTAAGTTGAGGATTATGATATCTATATAGATGTTTCACATCAAGGTTTAGGAACAGTTTTGATATAGAGAGGTAAGGTCATTGCATGTGGCTCTAGTCAACTTAAGTATTATGAGACTCGATATTCTAGTCATAATTTGGAGTTAACAGTCATGGTTATGACATCACTATTTGTATAGGGTTAAGAGTAACATTTACATGAATCATATAAGGAACTAAATATAAGACATAAGTGATGGTTAGAGTTGGTCAATGACTATAATTGGGAGATCAAATACCATTCAAGAAAGGCTAATGTGGTTGTAGATGCCTTGAGCATGAAAGTTACATTGTCACATATTACAACTTATCAAGAGTTACAATAAGAGTTGGTAAGAGTGCAAATTGAGGTTATCACAAGACAGTGGGCAGGTTTACAAATTTAGTCTACCCTTCTAGATAAGACCTATGTGGCTTAAACAACTGATGATTAGTATGTATAAATGAGGCAAAAAGTTATCAAGGGTATCTAGATAGAGTTTTGTGTCCTTGATGATGTGTTGAGATTCAAGGGTCGAGTGTGTATTCCTCAAGATGTTGGATTGAGGAGTAGGATTCTTAAAAGGCATATAGTTTTGTTTAAACTACTCTACCTTAGAATTGCAAAAATGTATTAGGATTTGAGGAGATCATTCTTATGGTGTGGAATGAAAAAAGATGTTGTAGATTTTATGATTTGAAGCTTGATTTGTTAACAGGTGAACGTTGAGCATCAATGACCATAAGGATTGTTACAATCTTTGAGTATTCTTGAGTTAAAATGAGAACACATCTTGATAGACTTTTGTTAACCAAGTCAACTCATTCCATTTCTATTAAGGACACACTAACAGTGATAAGTTGGATTAGATTTATGTCACAAAGATTGTGAGATTACATGGGGTATCCAAGACTATTATGTTAGATAGAGACATAAAATTTGTAGTAGCATTCTAATGGAGCTTGTAAAGGTTTTTAGGCACAAGGTTGGTTTTTAGTACAACTTATCATCCCTAGACTGATGGGTAGATTGAAAAAGTTAATCAAGTGGTTAAAGACATGTTGAAAACATGTTGCCTTGATAAAGGAGCAAGAAAAGAATAAGGTAGGCTTAGGATCGTCAAAAGAGCTATGCAAATGAGATAAGACAAGATCTTGAGTTAGAGGTGGGTAATAAGGTATTTGTTAAGGTTGCCCCCTATAGGTAGGTGATAAGATTTGGTAGGAAAAGTAAATTGTGTAGGTAAGGTTGTCTACTAGCTTACATTGCAAACAAAAATAGATCATATTCATAATGTGTTCCACGTAATGTTGTTATGCAAGTACATTAATCATTAGACTAATGTGTTAAGGATTGAGGATGTAGAGCTCGAGAACAGTCTGGTTTATGAGTAACATCTAGTGTAAATTGGACAAATGTGTCAAAAAGCTAAGTAGATTGTCAAGGTTCAATAAAGGAACCATTGAGTCAAGAATGGCACATGAGAGGTTGAGTGCCATATGAAGCAGAGGTTCTCACAAGTGTTTAAGTTAATTTCGAGGACAAAATTCATTTAAGAGGGAGAAATGTAACACCTAATGTACGCTCAAAGGCATTATGGTTTTTTCTTCTTATTTGATTTATTTATGTATGTGGTTATTTGTGGACTTGTACAGTTGTGCATGGTTAGAGTGCACACCCGTGTATGTGTTGGGAATAGTAGAATCATCATTTCACACAATGCACGTGAAAATGGCTAAGGAAGAGGATGAATAACCATGTAGTTGAGGCATATGCTTGTTTTTCAAGTTTAAAAAGTGGAAAGGTGGTTTCCAATGATAACAGATCATCATTTTTGCCACAAAATTGTAGGGACAAAATTGCATTACTATGCCAAAATAAAAAAGAGGTTTTATAATTTGTTTGGCTTATTCGTGTGTTGTATCACTTCCAGAGCCAAAGTTGAACACAGTAAGCATTTGAGGAATGTTAAAGTATTGTTGAAGGATTAGAGAGTTGTTAGAAACTTGTCTAAGCCATGTGAATATCTTTGCTTATTGTCAGAAGAGAGGTAAGTAGATATTCCTTCTTAGAAAACTTTAATTTTAATAGAGAGCATGTGATATGGTACTTTTATGAATTAAATATGCTTTACTTTTATGAGTAAAATATGCTATATAGATTTATGTGATGTGTATAATGGATGATTTATGCTTGTTGTAGTATGAAATCAGAATTTCTGAATACTAAATGCTTTGATGACACAATATTTACATGGTGATCTTGAGTTTGCTTGATGAAGAATTATTTGATGTTATATTAAAGTAGAAACAAGCTAGGGGTGATTATTGATTGATAATAAGTTAGTAGAAACCAATGAGATAGAAATTTGTAGATTGTAATACACGACCTTGCCTACTTGTGAGGATGCCCTTGTTTTCCTCTATGTTAGAGATGAAATCCTCGTTTGTCAAGGGACCAACATCATGTAGTTAAGGTCAGCGACAAGTGTGTTATAGGACAAACACTTGTTCATGATAGTATGGACATATGCCCATGCATATAATAGACGTAGACGAATGTTAGGTTAACATTGTCAAAATTAGAGATGCATGCCCATCCTTTATGTAGAAGGATGCTTATGTATCATTAAATATTTGGAGACAAGCATGCATGGAGTAGTCATGCTCGTCCATGATTGTTGAAATGATAATTTTACCCCTACGAGATATAAATAAGGGAATAAGGTCATTGAGGCCCTTATAAAGGCAAAATAAGTTAATTAGCTATCTTGGGGGTGCATTAACTAGCTATCTTGGGGCTGTTTGATTGTGTGGACAACAACACGGACCTTGACTAGAGCATATCCAAGTCAAAAATAAAAAAGCAATGTACATCAATTTAGCCACTAATTGTGTGCAATGTGGCAATATTGTGAAAGCATTAGGACTATTTGAGAGAGATAGATACTTGTATGTATATTTTGCACTTGGTGTTGAAATGCCTTAACATATGGGATACATGTACAAAGGTGCGTGGCAAGGGAGGGACTTGGGGTCTGACTCCTCATCTGACTATGATATCATTAGCCCAAAACCCAATTGGTATTATGCAATGTGCACTTTTATTATAAACTTTGGGATATTGTATGCGTTCACTTAGTATCTGAGATGTCAATGTATATTGCATGACAATAGTTTTCTGAGATGACATTGTCGATGGAGTCATGACATGAGTGTGTTGAAATAGTTTGAATAAACATCTAGGATGCTAAAGAAACATCCAAGAGTACCACATTATGTTATAAATTTGCAACATTAGTATCGATTGTGGATTGCAGGATACAAATAAGTCACTTACTTACTGAGTGTTAAACGAGTCTTATATGGTTTTGCAAGTAAGAGAGAGGACTAGTGGGGCATGCGAGGAGCCAAAGGGTCTTCATAGGTCGTTGCATGAACATTTTTTATGTATTAATAAACATACAAATTTCATTTTTGCACTATTATGGAATGATGTGGATTTTAGATACTTTGGTACTTGTGGATTATGTGATTATCTTTGTTTATGATATGGATGTTTTTAATTAAATGTGTTTACACCTTTTTGCACACTTTGGTCATTAAGTGATAATCATGTTATTATCCGTTGTATAGTTGAGTCAACTTTCATACTAACATGCATCTTCGAGTTCATATTCTAGATAAGGGTATGTATCTAGAGGTGAGTGTTATATGTATCAATCATAAAATTTTCTTTTTTAATATATAGTAATCCAACCCTTTTAACCCATGATTGGTTGAACTATTGATTAAATTGTTAGAATCTTAAACATAGAGTTAAAAGGACCACGTTCGGCTTCACACCCTTATAAATAAACTTGAGTGAGCATGTTACAATCTTTTAATATGCATGTATTGAAGTAGGAGACCTTAGAAATGGGTTGTCAAGTTAGTCTCTTTAGGATTTATCGATATAATGGTCAAATTCTACCAAAAAGAAATAATCCTTGGTATCATATTTAAATATATATGTATGCATGTATATATGTATATACTTCATTATATCTATCTATATATAATACATGATCACTTAGAAAAAATGAATGGATTCCACTATTTTTAAATAATACATTAAACAATTAAAACCTGGTCAAAGTTTTCAAGGGTGGTCTATATATAATAATTAGGCTTCCATTTTATGATGTGAAAACTAGAAACAACTTTAGTCTTTCTTTAATAAATATTAATATTTATAATGGCGCATTAATAGCTAAGAGATATAATTTTTTTCTTCATGTGGTCATAAATGGTGCTATATTTCTATCAAATCTTATTTATAATTATTTTTTTACTTTTATATCTCAACTTTACTTGAGATTCAAGAAACATACTCATACCATTATTATATTCAAAAGAAAAACTTTAACTTTAAGATATATATTTATAGGAAATTGAAATTTTTACCCTTATTATAATCTGTGTATACATAAATGTCACTCATTCTAAAGCTTAAACAAATATACTACAACAGTAATCTACTTCTCCAAAATACCCCTCATTCTATATTTATACAGAGAGTCTCTCTTTTTCTCTGTAACTTTTTCTCTCTTCTTCCTCATCTTTTAAATGATAAAAGAATCATATAAAAAATAGAATAAATGCTTCAAAAACAAAAGAAGAAAGGAAAAAACTTAAAAAGGAAATAGATTTAAGATTAAAAATTATTAATTGAAAAAAAAAAGTTAAAAAGGTTGGCCAATACCAACCCTTTTTATTATATTATATTTTAATTATAATATAATATAATATATTAATTATATAATATTATATAATTATATTATATTATAATTATAATTATAATTATAATTATATTATATAATATAATATATAATATAATTAATATATAATATTATATAATATAATTATATTATATTATACGCCAACCCTTTATAATGTTTTATGTATTGGCGTCAACGTTAACCTTCAAAAGTTAAAAAGAGTTGGTGTGTGGCCAACCCACGCCAACCTTTTTTATTTGAAAGATTGAAGCCGCTAACTCTTTTTAACTTTATTTTTTCAGTTTTTTTTCTATTAAATGTAAATCTTTTTTTTTTATTAAATCCTATTAAATGATCTTCTTTGATCGTCATTTCTTTCAAGGTATAAAGTGGATGTGATTAAATTTTTGTGGGTTACTTTTTTTTTATATCCTTACTTTGAAGAATTTTTAATCTAAAATCCATTTTCTTTTTCAGTTTTTTTCTTCCTTTTTTTGTTTTTGAAGTACTTATTCTATTTTCTGTATGATTCTTTTATCACTTGAAAGATGAAGAAGAAAAGAGAAAAAGTTACAGAGAAAAAGAGAGACTCTCTGCATAAATGTAGAATGAGGGATATTTTGGGGAAGTAGATTACTGTTATGGTATATTTGTTTAAGCTTTATAATGAGTGACATTTATGTATACACGAATTACAATAAAGATAAAATTTTCAATTTCTCTATATTTATTATAATAGTCAATTCTATATTAATTCAACTTAGATCAAGTCTACCTATTCGTAGAAGTATAATATAGTTATCTACAATTTATTCTATTATTATCATCATTTTTAACAGCTCATGATAACTACTATCACTGTTGAACACTTGTTGATGAACGAGTAATTATTATGATAACAACTATCACTATTGTAAACTCATGGATGAACGACTAAAGTACCTCTCCATTCAGAACGTTGTAGGAAATATAAAGATCCACTAAGTTTGTCAAGTTGCCAAGCTGTTTCGGAATTAATCCTGATAGAAGATTGTGATTCAAGTGAAGATATTTCAGCAGTTTCAAGTTCCCAAGCTCATGGGGAATTTCTCCAGTAAGCAAATTCTCGGAGAGATCAAGACTCAGCAAGTTTGTCAAGTTTCCGAGCTGTTTCGGAATCGAACCCGACAGAAGATTCCCAAACAAGAAAATTTTGTCAAGCAGCTTCAAGTTCCCGAGCTCAGGAGGAATTGGACCATCTAGACCACAGCTTGCGAGATGCATGCCTTCCAAATTTACCAGTTTACCAAATTCCTTTGGTATTCCACCTTCAAATATATTGAAGTAATTTAGACGAATCTTTCTCAAGTTTGTCAGATTCCCCAACTCTCCAAGAATTCTCCCACGAAGATCATTTGTTTCGAGTGAAAGATACTCCAACCCTACTAAATTTCCGTAACCTTTTGGGATTTTTCCATAGAAATAGTTGCCACCAAGATCCAAGTGCTTGAGTTTCTCCAAGGTGCCAACGCCCAGAGGAAGAAAAGCAGTTAAGTTGTTATTATAAGCATCAAAAACTTGCAAGTTAGAAAGACTTGAGTAGTTCCAATCCAAGCCACCAGTGAACTGATTGTTTGAGATGTTAAGTGATCGAAGACTACTCAAGTTAGCAATTTCAATGCTGCCAATGAAGCCGTTTCCTGCAAGAGAGAGATGGGTGAGCATATCAAGGCTTGAAACTTGAGCTGAAACTGAACCACCAAGTTTTAAATTTGTCAGGTCCAATGAAAAAACTCTATCTTGGGAACAAACAACTCCATCCCAGGAACAAACTGAGCTTGGATTTGAAGAATTCCAGGAGGTCAAAGCTGGTTCAGGGGATTGAAATCCTTGTTTTAGAGAAACCAGGACATGAAAATCATCAACTAAAGAAGAGGCTGAGGCAAAGATAGAAGAAGAAACAGTAGTGATTAAGAGAGAGAAGATGGACAAAGCAATAAAAAGGACCATGTTTTGATGGGAAAATTTTCAACGAAATTTTAGAAGGACTTGAGGGAAAGACAGAGATTTAAGAAGTTGGCTGAGTAAAGATTTTCTGGTAAAACAACGAAAAGTGAAGAGAAGGAAACTTCAAAGATACTCACAGGAAGAGGCTAAAAGCTTAATTCACAGTGTCCATATGGCATTTGAAGAATAAAAAGCTCGAAATCTTAATTTGTATATATATTTTTCACATTGCTCGATTTGACACAATAATATATTCAATCACTAAACAATTCTCTCCATTTTTTTCATTCGTTCCCTCCGTTATTAAATAATACATAGAAAATCTATGGGCTAGTGAAAGTTTTTAAGGGAAACCTTTGAAAGCTTTCCATCTGAAGCCCGACACTCAATAAAGTATGCCTTTGTTAATTATTATTTACAGTTTTATTGATAGAAAACTAATTATTATTGTAATATTAAATTAAAAATAAAATAATATTTTATTTAAAAATAATGTTATATATACTTATTTTGAATATATAAATAGATATATACTTATATTTATTATCATATAATTAGATATTATTTTATTTTTAATTTAAAATTACTCAATCATATGACGATTATATCTATTTGTATGCTTAAAATGGATAACATAATTTTATTATTTATTTAAATATCGGAATGAGTATTCAACACTCAATATATAACATTGCTCTTTCCAAACATATCAATGAAACTCTTTGAAATAATACTTTATAAAAATCTTGAACTTAGGGCAAGAAACTACCACGGAAACTTCTTCCTTACCTTGAATGCACATTATTTGTTGAAAGGTTGATTCTAAATGGACAACTACTGCGATTCAATGAATTAATCTGAGTTACTTTTTATTTTTCTATTTTAGTTGTTTTATTTTCTGATGTTTTGTTTCTGTCCACAATACTTTCACTTTATGTCAAATATTTCTATATATTTGCAGCAAGTGATACTTGTCCCTTTTGTTGTTTCAGTTATAAATTCTTTGTTTCTTTTAGGCTAAGTGCTTTTCCAAACATCCAGGTTCTTTAATAATTAAACATTAAAACCACAGTAGCTAATGGCAACGTAGTGACACCAGAACCACTAAAATTGCAGTTTCATCTACAAAACGGTTTGATTTGAGTTGATAAATTGACAAAAAATGGTTTATGATTTGGGTTACAAATTTGATAGTTTTCAAATTAAACCAAACCATAAATCGTATTTTTTTAAATGCATATAGGTCAAATGACTAGTTCCCATCCAAGGTTTGATGAAATGAAAATTTCCACCCTTTAAATTAGCAAAAAAGCCAATTTCCCACCCATATGTTAAATTTATTAAAAAATGTTAATTTTATATAAAATTATTGAAAAGACCAAAAAGCCCTCAAGTTAAATGATATTTTGTCTCCAAAATTATATTAAAGAATTTTTATATTCATAATTTATATTAATTTTAATTAAAAATTAAAAACTGTTTCAAGCATAGATAGGAGTACTCAATCACTTATAATCATATGTTTGGGGTAAGCTATAATTTTTAAAATTTTTAAGGGTGGTAATGATTTTTCAGGAGGTTTTAGAAATTTGAAAAAGGTTTGCATCACTTGTTTTTTATATTTGTCTTATCATTTTATTCGTATGTGTATTTTATATTCATTTTAAATGTTTATTTTATATCTTAGATAACTATAATTCAATAATTATTTATTAAGTGGGAAATATTTAAAAGTAAATGATTTTTAATAGGTTTAAATCAAAATCTAAATTGAAACAAACCGTAATTTTTTCGTTTTTTAATTTGAAACTTTAAATGGTTTTGTTTAGTTTAAAATTTTTCGAAACCGTTTGTTTCAATTTGATTTAAAAATAATTTTAAATCACACCAAATCTGACTGTGCATATCCCTACTTGAATTATAGGGTTATTGAACTACAGGGTTATCAAAGGCAAATTAATTAAAATAAGCACCTAGTTTGCCGCGTAAACCTTTTTCGGCAAGAATTCTTAGCTTTTACTTTTTTAAGCAAATCATATTTTTCATTCAAAAAATACCCCTCATCTTATATCTTAGTGTTTACAGTAGCTTTCACAATAGTTTTCGCTGATTAATCTCTTATATTTTAGAACATACGTATTAAGCTTAATTTTTCTGTAATGAATAACATTAATTTTTTATATAATAATTTATTCTTATATACTTATATACAATTACAACAAGATGGATATACCAAACGTTTTCTCAAAACGGTGCGCTTTTCCAAGCTGATGCAAAAATGTACGAAATGGTGTGTGAAAAGGTGCGAGTGTGTAGAAAAGTACAACAACGCTGAAAAGGTGTGTGAAAGGGTACGGGTGCGTGGGATGGTGCTGTGCATGAAATATAAAAAATATATATTATATTAATATATATATATATATATATATATATAAAGGGGTGCGGGAAATGCAAAGGGCCTGCACCCTTTTATATATAATATATTATATATTAATAATATAATATATATAAATATATATTATATTATATATTATTATTATTACACACATTTTTATATTTTCATGCACCCTTTTACATTTTCACACACCTCTTCATATTTTCACGCACCCTTTCATAGTTTCACACGTCTCTTCACAGTTTTACACACCCCTTCACATTTTCACGCACCCCTTCATAGTTTCACACACCCCTTTACACTTTCACGCACCCCTTTATAGTTTTACGCACCCTTTTACACTTTCATGCACCTTTTTACACTTTCACGCACCCCTTCATAGTTTTACGCACCTTTTTATACTTTCATGCACCCTTTTAGCATTGTTACACCCTTTCACGCACCCCTTCAGGTTATGACGCATCCCTTTCAGAAGCTAACATACCTTTTTAAAATTTCACACACCCCTTAAGAGAATGACACACCCTTTTAAGATTTCACGCAACCCTTAAGAGAATGGCGCACCCTTTTATAATTTCATGCACCTCTTCGAAGTTGACGCACCCTTTTACGATTTCACGCACCCCTTCAAAGTAAACACACCCTTTTCATATTTTCACATACCCCTTCAGACTTTCATGCACCCCTTCGCATTTTCACACTCCCCTTTACACTTTCTCACATTTTTGCACTTGCTCGAAAAAATGCACCTCTTTATGTTCATCATTTTGTAAAGGTATAAAGGAATATAAATATCAATTAT